>NW_028161410.1:50000-63802 GCF_964263955.1 Coregonus lavaretus
CCTTTGCCCCAGTCTGAGGTCCTGAGCGCTCTGGAGGAGGTCTTCATCAAGGATATCTCTGTACTGTGCTTCGTTCATCTTTCCCTCGATCCTGACTATTCTCCCAGTCCCTTACGCTGAAAAACATCCCCACAGCATGATGCTGCCACAACCATGCTTCACCGAAGGGATGGTGCCAGGTTTCCTCCAGACGTGATGCTTGGCATTCAGGCCAAAGAGTTCAATCTTGGTTTCATCAGACCAGAGAACCTTGTTTCTCATGGTCTGAGAGTCTTTCGGTGCCTTTTGGCAAACTCCAAGCAGGCTTTCATGTGCCTTTTACTGAGGAGTAGCTTCCATCTGGCCACTCTACCATAAAGGCCTGATTGGTGGAGTGCTGCAGAGATGGTTGTCCTTCTGGAAGGTTCTCCCATCTCCACAGAGGGACTCTGGAGCACTGTCAGAGTGACCATCGGGTTCTTGGTCACCTCTCTGATCAAGGCCCTTCTCCCCCGATTTCTCAGTTTGGCCGGGCGTCCAGCTCTAGGAAGAGCCTTGGTGGTTCCAAACTTCTTCCGTTTAAGAATGATGGAGGCCACTGTGTTCTTGGGGACCGTCAATGCTGCAGATTTGTTTTAGTACCCTTCCCCAGATATGTGCCTCGACACAATCCTGTCTCGGAGCTCTACAGACAATTCCTTCGACCTCATGGCTTGGTTTCTGCTCTGACATACACTGTAAACTGTGGGACCTTATATAGACAGGTGTGTCCTTCCAAATCATGTCCAATCATTTGAATTTACCACAGGTGGACTCCAATCAAGTTGTAGAAACATCTCAAGGATGATCAATGGAAAAAGGATGCACCTGAGCCCAATTTCGAGTCTCATAGCTAAGGGTCTGAATACTTATGTAAATAAGGTTTCTTATTTTTAATACATTTGCAAAAATCTCTAAAAACCTGTTTTTGCTTTGTCATTATGGGGTATTGTGTGTAGATTGATGAGATTTTTGTATATTTTTTTGTAGATTGATGAAAATCCATTTTAGAATAAGGAATGCACTGTATAGGGAATAGGGTGCCATTTGGCATGCAACCACAGTGATGGAATGTTAAAGTGTCAGGTCCAATCAATGTGAGCTTCAGTTTTCCATCTGACAGTCAGGCAGTCGGTCCGTCGGTTGGTCAGTCTGTCAGACAGTCAGGCAGTCGGTCCGTCGGTTGGTCAGTCTGTCAGACAGTCAGGCAGTCGGTCCGTCGGTTGGTCAGTCTGTCAGACAGTCAGGCAGTCGGTCCGTCGGTTGGTCAGTCTGTCAGACAGTCAGTTGATCAGTCGGACACTCAGTCTGTCTGTCAGTCAGTCGGACAGTCAGTCAGTCTGTCAAACATTACAAGTCAGTCAGTAAGTCAGTCAGTCAGTCTGTCAATTGGTCAGTCGGTCGGTTGATCAGTCAGTCAGTCAGTCAATCAAACATTACAAATACCCAAACCGTTGATTGTTCTCCGATCAATAATATATCATCCTGGTATCACTATACCACTAGCATCACTACACCACTAGCATCACCATACCACTATCATCACTATAATCACTATCATCACTGTACCACTATCATCACTGTACCACTATCATCACTGTACCATTATCATCACTATACCACTATCATCACTACACCACTATCATCACTATACCACTATCATCACTATACCACTATCATCACCGTACCACTATCATCACTATCATCACTATACAACTATCATCACTGTACCACTATCATCACTACACCAATATCATCACTATACCACTATCATCACTACACCACTATCATCACTATACCACTATCATCACTATACCACTATCATCACCGTACCACTATCATCACTATCATCACTATACAACTATCATCACTGTACCACTATCATCACTATACCAATATCATCACTGTACCACTATTATTACTATACCACTATCATCACTATACCACTATCATCACTATACCACTACAATCACTACCATCAATATACCACTAACATTACTACACTACTATCATCACCATACCACTATCATCATTGTACCACTACACCACTATCATCACTATCATCACTACACCGCTAGCATCACTAGCAACACTAGCATCACTAGCATCACTATATACTAGCATCACTATACCACTATCATCACTATATCGCTATCATCACTAAACGGCTAAATGTTTTATAAACATATAATTTGAAATGGATAATGTACCTGTAACCCCCCCCCCCCCCCCCCCCAACAAAAAATAACAAAACAATTAAAAATGTGGTAAAAAAATTAATTAAAAAAAAGCCGATGTCTGTCTGCATGTCTGTATTGGGAGTCTTGGGATAGCCTACTACTTTAACTACATAACAAACAGAAAATACTGTCAGCTTGAGACCTAAATATCCTTGGATAAGCAGTCACAATAATGTTAGTATTTACTAAATACAGTCATATAGGACACTAAGTTACTTACTCAATCGGAAAAGTTGAATTTCCCCTTGGACACAATCTTGTATGTGTCGAGTGAGATGAATGTGATTTTGATGCGCAGGCAGTCCTCGATTGGATTGTGTGGAAGCTGGTTCCTGTCGTGGGTCTTGATTGCATTCTAAGAGGAAAAGGAAGACTCGCAGGTTTAAGTAAATCCAAACATTGTTAGCACATGGAATGCAAGTTTCTTGAAAATGAAATTCGCAGTGAAAATGGGAAATTGAACAAAATAACAATCATCTTGAAACAATTCTTGAAGTTAAATCAAAAGAACTTTCAAGCAATTAAAAATATAAATAAAAGGGTTAAGAGTGGTTTCAGGCAACGCGAAAATGAAGTGTAGCAACTCAGTTTACAGGACCCAACATTAGCATACCAATGGTGAAGGTGCTAAGGCCATTTAGTGAGAAACAAGGCAATGACTTCATAGCGCACACATACAGTGCATTCTGAAAGTATTCAGACCCCTTGACTTTTTCCACATTTTGTTACGTTACAGCCTTATTCTAAAATGGATTAAATAAAACATTTTCCTCATCAATCTACACACAATACCCCATAATGACAAAGCGAAAACAGGTTTTTAGAAATCTTTGCAAATGTATTAAAAATAAGAAACAGAAATACCTTATTTACATAAGTATTCAGACCCTTAGCTATGAGACTCAAAATTGAGCTCAGGTGCATCCTGTTTCCATTGATCATCCTTGAGATGTTTCTACAACTTGATTGGAGTCCACCTGTGGTGAATTCAATTGATTGGACATGATTTGGAAAGACACACACCTGTCTATATAAGGTCCCACAGTTGACAATGCAAGTCAGAGCAAAAACATTTTTACATTTACAAACCAAGCCATGAGGTCGAAGGAATTGTCCGTAGAGCTCTGAAACAGGATTGTGTAAAGGCCCATACCTGGGGAAGGGTACCAAAAAATGTCTGCAGCATTGTGGTCCTCTGTAGCTCAATTGGTAGAGCATGGTGCTTGTAACCCATACGTAAAAATGTATGCACACATGACTGTAAGTTGCTTTGGATAAAAGCGTCTGCTAAATGGCATATTATTATTATAAGGTCCCCAAGAACACAGTGGCCTCCATCATTCTTAAATGGAAGAAGTTTGGAACCACCAAGACTTTTCCTAGAGCTGGCCGCCCGGGCCAAACTGAGCATCGGGGGAGAAGGGCCTTCGTCAGAGAGTTGACCAAGAACCCGATGGTCACTCTGACAGAGCTCCAGAGTTCCTCTGTGGAGATGGGAGATCCTTCCAGAAGGACAACCATCTTTGCAGCACTCCAACAATCAGGCCTTTATGGTAGAGTGGCCAGACGGAAGCCACTCCTCAGTAAAAGGCACATGACTGCCCGCTTGGAGTTTTCCAAAAGGCACCTAAAGGACTCTCAGACCATGAGAAACAAGATTCTCTGGTCTGATGAAACCAAAATTGAACTCTTTGGCCTGAATGCAAAGCGTCACATCTGGAGGAAACCTGGCACCATCCCTACGGTGAACCATGGTGGTGGCAGCAGCATCATGCTATGGGGAGGTTTTTCAGCAGCAGGGACTGGGAGACTAGTCAGGATCAAGGAAAAGATTAACAGAGCAAAGTACAGAGATATCCTTGATGAAAACATGCTCCAGAGCGCTCAGGACCTCAGACTGGGGCGAAGGATCACCTTCCAACAGGACAACAACCCTAAGCACACAGCCAAGACAACGCAGGAGTGGCTTCGGGACAAGTCTCTGAATGTCCTTGAGTGGCACATCCAGTGCCTGGACTTGAACCCGATCGAACATCTCTGGAGAAACCTGAAAATAGCTGTGCAGCGACGCTCCCCATCCAACCTGACAGAGCTTGAGAGGATCTGCAGAGAAGAATGGGAGAAACTCCCCAAATACAGGTGTGCCAAGCTTGTAGCGTCATACCCAAGAAGACTCAAGGCTGTAATCGCTGCCAAAGGTGCTTCAACAAAGTGAGTAAAGGGTCTGAATACTTATGTAAATGTAATATTTCAGTTTTTTATTTTTTATACATTTGCAAAAATGTCTACAAATCTGTTTTTGCTTTGTCATTATGGGGTATTGTGTGTAGATTGATGAGGGTGAAAAAAACAATTTAATCAATTTTAGAATAAGGCTGTAACGTCACAAAACGTGGAAAAAGACAATGTGTCTGAATAATTTCAGAATGCAATGCATCTATACATTTAGCTGAACATAGCCATTATGCCGTACACATAGGAAAGCAACTATTATTTGAGTAACAGGAGCCATTACATTTTGTCTAGCAATCTGAATACATAAAAAAAAAAAAAAAAGCACATTCACAAAAGTAACCTATTTAGCCAGGAAAGGAAAAAGCGATGAACGCATCAACGTCAAATAATCAACATCCTAAGTTTTAGAAGGCTTCAAATCTTGACCTATGACCTATGCTGCAAGTAGAATGGAGGCGGACTTGTCAAACGCCAAGTAATGACCGCTTCGGAGACAAGAGTCGCGATACCTAACTGGATAGTTGCTCTTAGTCTGTGGGTCAGCAGGCTGCCTGAAATGGGCAGAGGAGGATTTCCTCTAGATTCCAACAGCGCCTGACCGTATGCCCTGCCCTTTTACAGAATAATGCTTCGTGGGCTTTTTTTTGGGGGGGGGGGATTAGCCTCTGTGCCTGTCCTAATATCTTCAACGGAGGCTGTTTCGGGAGCTTGGCCCGTCCGCATACTGAAGATCGGTGTGGAAGCAAAACATCGCACCCGTAGGTGGGACCGGTACCAAGTTACAGTAACCTGATCACCCAGGCTTGTGAAGACTTACAGAAAACGTTTGACCTGTGTCATTGCCAACAAAGGGTATATAACAAAGTATTGAGAAACTTTTGTTATTGACCAAATACTAATTTTCCACCATAATTTGCAAATAAATTCATTAAAATTCATTAAAAATCTGTCACGCTCTGGCTCCGGGACTGTGTATTTGAGCCAGGGTGTGTTTATTTGGTTGTTTGGTTTTGGTTGTGTTATGTTCTAGGTTGTCTATGTCTATGCTTGTATTGAGTGACTCCCAATCGGAGGTAACGAGTGTCAGCTGTCGGCTCGTTATCTCTGATTGGGAGCCATATTTAAACTGTGTGTTTTCATCTTGTGGTTGTGGGTTTTTGTTCCTAGTCAGTCATTGTCACTGTGGACTTCACTATCGTCATTTATGTTGTTGTTTTCGTGGTTGCTTTAATTAAATAAAGTCAACATGTTCGCTAAACACGCTGCGCCTTGGTCCGCTTCCTTAGACGATCGTGACAGAAAAACCCACCGTACCAGGACCAAGCAGCGTGTCCAGGAGCCAAGGGTCTGGACATGGGAGGTGATTTTGGATGGTAAAGGGTCTTGGACTTGGGAGGAAATCCTGGATGAGATGGATCGCTGGCCATGGAGTAAAACAGTGGAGAGGCGACTGAGAGAGGAGCAACGGCGTCAGCAGGGCCATCGTCGGAAGGACGACAGGCAACCCCAAAAAGTTTTTGGGGGGGGGCACATGGCTTGGGCGGCTGGGCAGCAGGAGGCTGCCACAGGGAGACGTGGAGAGAAGGCTACCGGATTACGGGAGCCATTGGCGAGTAGAGGGAGGGAAGTAGTTGAGGCACGGCGTAAGAGACTGAGGTGTGTTACCAGTCCGGTCCGGCCCGTTCCTGATCCCCGGTTAAGGCCAGTGGTGTGTGTTCCCAGTACGGACCGGCCTGTTCCTACTCCACGCATCAAGCCCACGGTGTGCGTCGCCAGCCCAGCCCGGCCTGTTCCTGCTCCACGTACGAAGCCTACGGTGTGCGTCGCCAGCCCAGCCCGACCTGTTCCTGTTCCACGCACCAAGCCTACGGGGTGCGTCGCCAGCCCAGCCCGGCCTGTTCCTGCTCCACGTACGAAGCCTACGGTGTGCGTCGCCAGCCCAGCCCGGCCTGTTCCTGCTCCACGCACCAAGCCTACGGGGTGCGTCGCCAGCCCAGCCCGGCCTGTTCCTGCTCCACGTACGAAGCCTACGGTGTGCGTCGTCAGCCCAGGCCGGCCTGTTCCTGCTCCACGTACTAAACCTACGGTGTGCGTCGCCAGCCCAGCCCGGCCTGTCCCTGCCACTCGCACCAAACCTACGGTGCGCGTCGCCAGCCCGGCCCGGCCTGTTCCTGCCACTCGCACCAAACCTACGGTGCGTGTCGCCAGCCCGGCCCGGCCTGTTCCCGCCACTCGCACCAAACCTACGGTGCGCGTCGCCAGCCCGGCCCGGCCTGTTCCCGCCACTCGCACCAAACCTACGGTGCGCGTCGCCAGCCCGGCCCGGCCTGTTCCCGCCACTCGCACCAAACCTACGGTGCGCGTCGCCAGCCCGGCCCGGCCTGTTCCTGCCACTCGCACCAAGCCAAGGGTGCGAGTCGTCAGCCTGGTCCAGCCCGTTCCTGCTACTCGCACCAAGCCAAGGGTGCGAGTCGTCAGCCTGGTCCAGCCCGTTCCTGCTACTCGCACCAAGCCAGGGGTACGAGTCGTCGGCCTGGTCCAGCCCGTTCCTGCTACTCGCACCAAGCCAAGGGTGCGAGTCGTCAGCCTGGATCAGCCCGTTCCTGCTACTCGCACCAAGCCAAGGGTGCGAGCCGTCAGCCTGATCCAGCCCATTCCTGCTACTCGCACCAAGCCAGGGATGCGAGTCGTCAGCCTGGTGAGGCCCGTTCCGGCTCCACGCATCAAGCCTAGGGTGCGTATCGTCAGCCAGGTCCGGTCCGTTCCTGCCTCACGCGCCAAGCCAGGGGTGCGCGTCGTCAGAGGTCCTGATCCAGCAAGCTGGGTCAGATCGGACCGGGGGCACTACGGGGGGAGTGAAGTGGGGTGGTGGTCAAGCCCGGAGCCGGAGCCGCCTCCGAGGAGCAACACCCACCCAGCCCTCCCCTATTTTGGGGTGTAGGCGCGGTCGGAGTCCGCGCCTTTAGGGGGGGGTACTGTCACGCTCTGGCTCCGGGACTGTGTATTTGAGCCAGGGTGTGTTTATTTGGTTGTTTGGTTTTGGTTGTGTTATGTTCTAGGTTGTCTATGTCTATGCTTGTATTGAGTGACTCCCAATCGGAGGTAACGAGTGTCAGCTGTCGGCTCGTTATCTCTGATTGGGAGCCATATTTAAACTGTGTGTTTTCATCTTGTGGTTGTGGGTTTTTGTTCCTAGTCAGTCATTGTCACTGTGGACTTCACTATCGTCATTTATGTTGTTGTTTTCGTGGTTGCTTTAATTAAATAAAGTCAACATGTTCGCTAAACACGCTGCGCCTTGGTCCGCTTCCTTAGACGATCGTGACAAAATCTCAATTTGTCTGTCATAGTTGACGTGTACCTATGGTGAAAATTACAGGCCTCTCTCATCTTTTTAAGTGGGAGAACATGCACAATTGGTGGCTGACTAAATACTTTTTTCCCCCACTGTATACACCTCCCCATAACCAAGTTACAGTAACCTGATCACCAAGACCCCAATTTATCACAGGATGTCACAGCATCTAAAGGCTTGTGTGTGTGGGGGGGGGGGGGGGGGATGACTCTAAATCAAATAAGGCAGAATTCCTAAAGACAATACAACCTTTTGTATAGTGTTGATAAAAAGTGAAGGGGTCTGTTGGGCCGGCCTACATTCTCTCAACCTCGCTAGGGAACAGATGCACAGATTCTCCGAAATATATTTCAGCCTGAATATAGTTACGGAGAATAAAGTACGGTTCACATGCACCCTCGCACGCACACGCGCACACACACACACACACACACACACACACACACACACACACACACACACACCAACAGATAACTTAATTGTTCAGGGATTCCTTCCATCCAAAGGAATTTTCCTCAGACTTTTATACTGTTTTATAATGAGTTAGTCCCATCACCATCACGGGGAGTCATCTAAACGTCTGGAGGAGAAGCCCGGAGAAGCCAGAGCAGACTGGATGATAGAGTTCTTATTGTCTAGCAGGTTACCAGAACGCAAACAGCTTTGGAAGACATGAAAACAGCCTTACCATCTGAATCACTCTGCTTCCTTTAGAGGAAGGAAAACTATCTCTATTTCCCCTAGTTTATAGTGAGTCATCATGAATCAATTATGAACAACGATCACCTGCCTTCACGTCAGTTAGTGTCAGGCCGCTATTTTATTTTAGGACTTTTATTTGTGAAACATGTTACCTTTGCCATGTATTATGTGTTTGAAGGAGTGGGACTGAAGTAGATTTGATACTACATGTAAGTGTTTTACAAGTATGGCATCTGTGTTAGTTGTGGCCAGGTGGCAACATGTTTTAGACCTCATTAAGGTGGAGGTGGGAGTAGGCACTGCAGTACTTCAACAAACACAAGTCAAGGTGCAACCAAAAGCCATTTAAAGCTTAAACAGTTTTTCCTCTGCTCTTCTCTCTCCATCTAAGTCTCTGTCTTTTTCCCCTCACATTATTGTGAGTCACCAGGTGAGTAGAATGCAGATTATGGGGAGGTGTGTGTTGTTATGGGGAGGGGAGTGTTGTTATGGGGAGGTGTATATGTTGTTATGGGGAGGTGTGTGTTGTTAAGGGAGGTGTATATGTTGTTATGGGGAGGTGTGTTGTTATGGGGAGGTGTATATGTTGTTATGGGGAGGTGTGTGTTGTTATGGGGAGGTGTATATGTTGTTATAGGGAGGTGTGTGTTGTTATGGGGAGGTGTATATGTTGTTATGGGGAGGTGTGTGTTGTTATGGGGAGGTGTATATGTTGTTATGGGGAGGTGTGTGTTGTTATGGGGAGGTGTATATGTTGTTATGGGGAGGTGTGTGTTGTTATGGGGAGGTGTGTGTTGTTATTGGGAGGTGTGTGTCGTTATAGGGAGGTGTGTGTCGTTATAGGGAGGTGTATGTGTTGTTATGGGGAGCTGTGTGTGTTGTTATGGAGAGCGGTGGGTTGTTATGGGGAGGTGTGTGTGTTGCTATGGAGAGCTGTGGGTTGTTATGGGGAGGTGTATGTGTTGTTATGGGGAAGTGGGTGTGTTGCTATGGAGAGCTGTGGGTTGTTATGGCGAGGTGTGTGTTGTTATGGGGAGGTGGGTGTGTTGCTATGGAGAGCTGTGGGTTGTTATGGGGAGGTGTATGTGTTGTTATGGGGAAGTGGGTGTGTTGCTATGGAGAGCTGTGGGTTGTTATGGCGAGGTGTGTGTTGTTATGGGGAGGTGGGTGTGTTGCTATGGAGAGCTGTGGGTTGTTATGGCGAGGTGTGTGTTGTTATGGGGAGCTGTGTGTGTTGTTATGGTGTGTGTCGTTGGGGAGGTGTGTGTCGTGATAGGGTGGTGTGTGTTGTTATGGGGAGGTGTGTGTTGTTATGGGGAGGTGTGTGTTGTTATGGGGAGGTGTGTGTTGTTATGGAGAGGTGTGTGTTGTTATGGAGAGGTGTGTGTTGTTATGGAGAGGTGTGTGTGTCGTGTACTTCAATTTCGCCTCGTCGTGGGCTTGTCTCTTTATAGTGGAGGAGACAGCTCTTCTGGCCCCTCTCTTTATCTCTGTCTCTCTCTCTCCCTCTCTCTCTCTCTCTCTCTCTCTCTCCCTCTCTCTCTCTCCCTCTCTCTCTCTCCCTCTCTCTCTCTCTCTCTCTCTCTCCCTCACTCTCTCTCCCTCTCTCTCTCTCTCTCTCCCTCTCTCTCTCTCTCTCTCTCTCTCTCTCTCTCTCTCTCTCTCTCTCTCTCTCTCTCTCTCTCTCTCTCTCTCTCTCTCCTCTCTCTCTCTCTCTCTCTCTCTCTCTCACTCTCTCTCTCTCTCTCTCACTCACTCACTCCCTGCCTCTTTACCCCTCCTATCTCACTCTATAAGAGACAACCTGGTCTGAAAAGAAACACACAAAGAGTGGGACATCTTGCCTTCAAATCCTATTTACAAACATGACATCTTTGGAATGGTGGGAAGTTGGTGGCTCTTGGGGAAAGGAATTAAGGATCCTCACGCTTGAATAATAACGGTTCAAGGTTTAAACCAATCGCAGCCCTTGATCTAGATAACATGATTCCGCTGTCAATCAAACTGTCCGTTTCCCTGAAGATGTGTCTGTTTTCTAACCCCACTTGTTCCCAAATTGTTTAATATTTTCTGAAAACAGCCTTTTAAGCTGCCTGCTCTTTACTGAGTGGCGGACGAGAGAGAGAGAGAGAGAGAGGGGGAGAGAGAACACTTAGAACCTGTGAAACAAGCAATGTCTAAAGAGCCAGAGCTCATCCTTCAAAAGAGCATGAAGGTGGATGGAGATGGTGGTGGATGGTGGATGGTGTTGGATGGTGGAGATGGTGGATGGTGGTGGAGATGGTGGAGGATGGTGGTGGAGATGGTGGTGGATGGTGGATGGTGGAGGAGATGGTGGTGGATGGTGGATGGTGGAGATGGTGGTGGAGATGGTGGAGGATGGTGGTGGAGATGGTGGTGGATGGTGGTGGATGGTGGAGATGGTGGTGGAGATGGTGGAGGATGGTGGATGGTGGATGGTGGAGATGGTGGTGGAGATGGTGGAGGATGGCGGTGGAGATGGTGGTGGATGGTGGTGGATGGTGGAGATGGTGGATGGTGGTGGAGATGGTGGTGGATGGTGGATGGTGGAGATGGTGGTGGATGGTGTTTGATGGTGGAGATGGTGGATGGTGGTGGAGATGGTGGTGGATGGTGGATGGTGGATGGTGGAGATGGTGGTGGATGGTGGATGGTGGATGGTGGAGATGGTGGTGGATGGTGTTGGATGGTGGAGATGGTGGATGGTGGTGGAGATGGTGGAGGATGGTGGAGATGGTGGTGGATGGTGGTGGATGGTGGATGGTGGTGGAGATGGTGGTGGAGGTTGTGGAGATGGTGGATGGATGGTGGTGGATGGATGGTGGTGGATGGATGGTGGTGGATGGTGGTGGATGGTGGTGGATGGTGGATGGTGGATGGTGGTGGATGGTGGATGGTAAATGGTGGATGGTGGATGGTGGTGGTGGAGATGGTGGTGGTGGTGGAGATGGTGGTGGAGTTGGTGATGGAGGTGGTGGAGATGGGTGGATGGATGGTGGTGGATGGTGGTGGATGGTGGTGGATGGTGGATGGTGGATGGTGGATGGTGGTGGAGATGGTGGATGGTGGTGGTGGAGATGGTGGTGGAGATGGTGGTGGAGATGGTGGATGGTGGATGGTGGTGGATGGTGGAGATGGTGGTGGATAGTGGATGGTGGATGGTGGTGGAGATGGTGGTTGGTGGGTGGTGGGTGGTGGACGGTGGTGGATGGTTGTGGAGATGGTGGTTGGTGGATGGTGGACGGTGGTGGATGGTGATGGAGATGGTGGTTGGTGGTGGATGGTGGTGGATGGTGGTGGAGATGGTGGTTGGTGGATGGTGGTGGATGGTGGTGGATGGTGGTGGAGATGGTGGATGGTGGATGGTGGTGGATGGTGGTGGAGATGGTGGATGGTGGATGGTGGGTGGTGGACGGTGGTGGACGGTGGTGGATGGTGATGGAGATGGTGGTTGGTGGTGGATGGTGGTGGATGGTGGTGGAGATGGTGGTTGGTAGATGGTGGTGGATGGTGGTGGATGGTGGTGGAGATGGTGGATGGTGGATGGTGGTGGATGGTGGTGGAGATGGTGGATGGTGGATGGTGGGTGGTGGACGGTGGTGGACGGTGGTGGATGGTGATGGAGATGGTGGTTGGTGGTGGATGGTGGTGGATGGTGGTGGAGATGGTGGTTGGTGGATGGTGGTGGATGGTGGTGGATGGTGGTGGAGATGGTGGTTGGTGGATGGTGGTGGATGGTGGTGGATGGTGGTGGAGATGGTGGTTGGTGGAAGGTGGTGGATGGTGGATGGTGGTGGATGGTGGATGGTGGTGGATGGTGGATGGTGGTGGATGGTGGATGGTGGTGGAGATGGTGGTGGAGGTGGTGGAGATGGCGGATGGATGGTGGTGGATGGATGGTGGTGGATGGTGGTGGATGGTGGTGGATGGTGGATGGTGGATGGTGGATGGTGGATGGTGGTGGAGATGGTGGATGGTGGATGGTGGTGGATGGTGGAGATGGTGGTGGATGGTGGATGGTGGTGGAGATGGTGGTTGGTGGGTGGTGGGTGGTGGACGGTGGTGGATGGTTGTGGAGATGGTGGTTGGTGGGTGGTGGACGGTGGTGGATGGTGATGGAGATGGTGGTTGGTGGTGGATGGTGGTGGATGGTGGTGGAGATGGTGGTTGGTGGATGGTGGTGGATGGTGGTGGAGATGGTGGATGGTGGATGGTGGTGGATGGTGGTGGAGATGGTGGATGGTGGATGGTGGATGGTGGGTGGTGGACGGTGGTGGACGGTGGTGGATGGTGATGGAGGTGGTGGTTGGTGGTGGATGGTGGTGGATGGTGGTGGAGATGGTGGTTGGTGGATGGTGGTGGATGGTGGTGGATGGTGGTGGATGGTGGTGGAAATGGTGGTTGGTGGATGGTGGATGGTGGTGGATGGTGGATGGTGTTGGATGGTGGATGGTGGTGGATGGTGGTGGAGATGGTGGGTGGTGGAGATGGTGGATGGTGGATGGTGGTGGATGGTGGTGGATGGTGGTGGATGGTGGTGGATGGTGGATGGTGGTGGATGGTGGTGGAGATGCTGGATGGTGGATGGTGGTGGATGGTGGTGGAGATGGTGGATGGTGGATGGTGGGTGGTGGACGGTGGTGGACGGTGGTGGATGGTGATGGAGGTGGTGGTTGGTGGTGGATGGTGGTGGATGGTGGTGGAGATGGTGGTTGGTGGATGGTGGTGGTGGTGGGATGGTGGTTGGTGGATGGTGGTGGATGGTGGTGGATGGTGGTGGAGATGGTGGTTGGTGGATGGTGGTGGATGGTGGATGGTGTTGGATGGTGGATGGTGGTGGATGGTGGTGGAGATGGTGGGTGGTGGAGATGGTGGTTGTGGATGGATGGTGGATGGTGGTGGATGGTGGTGGATGGTGGTGGATGGTGGATGGTGGGTGGATGGTGGTGGAGATGGTGGATTTTGGATGGTGGTGGATGGTGGTGGTGATGGTGGATGGTGGATGGTGGTGGATGGTGGTGGAGATGGTGGATGGTGGATGGTGGTGGATGGTGGTGGAGATGGTGGATGGTGGTGGATGGTGGTGGAGATGGTGGATGGTGGATGGTGGTGGATGGTGGATGGTATTGGACAGTGGTAAATGGTATGGGGGGGTGGGTGTCGATCGCTGTAGTAGGGGAAGACGAAGCAGGGGGGGGGGGGGGTGGGCTGGAGGGTGGTGAATGAATAAT
>NW_028161409.1:0-1000 GCF_964263955.1 Coregonus lavaretus
CCCCCCAAAAAACACACCATATCTCTTGAAACATCTTCACACTTTTTATCATTTTATAGAACTCAAATTCCACCCTAAGGCGTGCATAGACACTCCCATTAAATAATAGTAAAGGGTCTGTTATCCCCCCACATTTGACCCTGTTCCTCCTTGTTAGCCAAATAGCCAACATTGCCTGAGCAAACAGAAAATTCAACAACACACATTTACCCTTTTCCTTATTTGAATACCTGTACCCCATTATAAACATCCCGACAGTAAACTCCACCCCCAACCTCTCACTCAGACATTCCAACAGAGACATTAAAGGCATTAACCTGGCGCACACAGAAAACACATGAATCACAGTTTCACTCATGACACAGAAAGGACACCCCTGTCCGACTCCCGGGTCTACCCGTGCCAACCAGCTGTTTGTGGCCAGGGCTCTATGTAAAACCCTCCACTGGAGGTCCCCTGACCTCTTTGGTACTGGGAGTTTGTAGAGCCCCCTCCATCTAAAACCCACCATAGTCTCCGCCCCACATACCCCCTGCCACTGAAGTGCCTTCACTCCTGTTAGGCTCCTAATGTTCCTTACCTTAATACAGAGGTTGTAGAGGGCTTTACCTCCCACCCCCTCAAACTACCCCAGGCTCGGAGTGTTAAAATCTAACAAGTCCTCCAGACCCCCTTGCCAGTCCCCAGTCTCTGCCGTCACCTGCAGTGGCGGAAACATTGGTGGCCCCTCCCCCTTTTGCAGCTCAAACACCCCCCTTACCGGCTCAGACAGTGCCTCCTGGACTTCCACCAGGAATCTCTCCAGCAGCCTAAGAGATGTTAGTCCTGTTTGTTGTGCTAGGACTTATGGGGTTTTCCAACCCTCCTCTCCCAGCAGCCAAAGGTCACCCAGCCTTAGTAATCCCGCTGCCATCAGTCGCCTCTTCAGGGTGGCCGACTGAACCGATCTCAAAAAGATGGCTGGGTTGTGGAAGATAGGCTCCTCCCACACCTACAGCCC
>NW_028161408.1:0-1000 GCF_964263955.1 Coregonus lavaretus
CTGTCCTAGTCTGGCCTAGTCTTCCCTGCTCTGTCCTAGTCTATCCTAGTCTGTCTGCTCCAGACTCATTCAGCAGCTGGATGAGCTAATGCAAATCACACACACACAGCACTCTACTGTACAGACCCAGTCACACACAGAGTACTGTACTCTATTGTACAAACACTGACCCAATCCCAATCACACACAAAGTACAATTTAATAATGACGCTATCACACCAACTGTACAATACAATGAATTACATTTATAAAAAGAGTTACACTGTCAAAAGTAGACAAAGTTCTCTGAAGGAACGTGTTGTGAAAGAAACAGCCATTCATTCCTAGCAAACTATGAAGCTGCTCCAAGCAATCAGCTGTCAGGGTTGACCTTGTTAGTTCTGTATTTCAGTTTTATTCAGCTTTCTCATGCACAGTCAGTGGCGTGGTTGTCCTTGTTGGCAGAACCTCATATATCACTCATATGAACAGGGTGATGGATCCTGCCTGTCAGCTTTCACTATGGGAGAGTGTACTGATTTGATGTATTAGGATCCCCCTTAGCCGACGCCAATGGCGACAGCTAGTCTTACTGGGGTCACCTAACGAAAAAGACCTTACAGACAAAAATACTTTACAATTTACATACATTTAAAAACATTAACATGTAGTGTGTGTGAGCATCTATCAGTTACACATACATGTCAGTACATACACACAACAAGTAGGTCACATGGGGGAGAGGCGTTGTGCCATGAGGTGTTGCTTTATTCGTTTTTTGAAACCAGGTTTGCTGTTCACTTGGGCTATATAAGATGGAAGGGAGTTCCATGCACTCATGGCTCTGTATAATACTGTACGTTTCCTTGAATTTGTTCTGGACCTGGGGACTGTGAAAAGCCCCCTGAGTCTAGTGAGTCTAGTGTTCTGATAGGACTTTAGGACAAGCTATAGGACAAACAGTCATAGTGGTGCACAAACACGCACACACACAGACATGGCAGTGCCATATCCCAGGTCT
>NW_028161407.1:0-227500 GCF_964263955.1 Coregonus lavaretus
GTCGTGTCTGTTGTTGGTGGCTGTTGCTGTCAACAAGGAGTCCGCTTAGGCTGCACTGTGATTAGAGGCTTTTATTAATATCACACGTTTACAGCATAAGTGACAGATGTCATGACATCCGGAGAGCGACGCCTCAGATTGCAATGGCCGCTCTGACTTCTTCTTCGTTTAGCCCCTACTTATAAACAATGAAAAAAAGATGGGTGCTCCCTCTTCTGGCCAATCACCAGTCTCCCCTGTCTACAACACACTTCCTGTCTGTTGTATGTGGCGTTACACTAAAACATTCCCTCTTGATACTAAAATTAACGTCCTCTCTGGTTCCACTTAAAACATTAACAACGTCATAATCTTCATACACGGCACTACCTACCGCCCCAGCCGGTGAGACAAAGGAGACAAAACATTGACTTTGCAAATTCATTGATGATCAAATACTTCAGTTGTAACTGGTTCTGTTGCACTTAATTTTTTACAGTTGGAATACAACTTTAGCACTGTTCCAAAACTTAGACTATCCTCTTTCTTAACAACAGCCTGAATAGAAATCAAAACGTCTCCGGTGAACAGCCTGTATAGAAATCAAAACGTCTCCGGTGAACAGCCTGTATAGAAATCAAAACGTCTCCGGTGAACAGCCTGTATAGAAATCAAAACGTCTCCGGTGAACAGCCTGTATAGAAATCAAAACGTCTCCGGTGAACAGCCTGTATAGAAATCAAAACGTCTCCGGCGAACAGCCTGTATAGAAATCAAAACGTCTCCGGTGAACAGCCTGTATAGAAATCAAAACGTCTCCGGTGAACAGCCTGTATAGAAATCAAAACGTCTCCGGTGAACAGCCTGTATAGAAATCAAAACGTCTCCGGTGAACAGCCTGTATATAAATCAAAACGTCTCCGGTGAACAGCCTGTATAGAAATCAAAACGTCTCCGGTGAACAGCCTGTATAGAAATCAAAACGTCTCCGGTGAACAGCCTGTATAGAAATCAAAACGTCTCCGGTGAACAGCCTGTATAGAAATCAAAACGTCTCCGGTGCTGCAGCGTGCGCTCATTCGTTGTCATGCTCTGTTGTGGTATTAAAATAGATTCTGCTTGTCTCCAGTCATGTAAAATGACAAAGAATTGCATGAAATGCCTTTTATAAAAGCTATCTTTTCTTCACCCCTACCATTGTCCGTGGTGGTCTGCGAATCCACAACCTTCTGGCTACTTTGCCATGTGAGGGTTACAAAACAACGAACAGTTTCTAAAACTCCATATCTAAAGGCTGTGGTCTGTCCTAGGAGTGAGGGTAATCTGGGGTATAGGGGAGGGTCACTTTTTTTCCCCTCATGTTTTACAAATTCACATACACAGATAGACAGACACATAGATACATTCCATTCCTTTTAATTTAATCTATGAAATGTATTTGACAGGGATACTGCACATCAATCAACATTTCAGTAAAGATGTCAGATTTAGCCAGCTAGCTAGTTTTCAACTGTAGTCCCTGGGCAGGTAGATACAAAATAAAATTGCCCTAGCACTAACACACCCGATACAAAAACAATCAAAGGCTTGATGATAAAGTTAATTAGTTGAATCTAAGGTGTTAGTTCTAGGACCAAAAACTAAAACATGCACCTCCTGGGGGCCCTGGAGGAGAGCTTTGAAAAAGGCTGAGCCAGAATAACGTCATTCAAATGAAGTCATTATTTGTTAATGAACTAACTGACACGTTGTAGTCCTACATCAGTTGGACAACTTCAGTGTGGACTTTACAGGTCCCTATGGCTGTGTTTACACAGGGCTGACCAATTCTGGGTTCTTTTCTTTCATTAATTGGCTTTTGACCAATCAGATCAGCTTATTTTAGCCAATGAACAGAAAAAATATCAGAATTGGGCTGCCCGTGTAAAACGCAAGTGATATTCTGGGTTCTGATGGGGTATGACAGTTGAACTGAGCTCATGAGGCATTTATAAGTTAGATTCTGGGTTCTGATGGAGTATGACAGTTGAACTGAGCTCATGAGGCATTTATAAGTTAGATTCTGGGTTCTGATGGAGTATGACAGTTGAACTGAGCTCATGAGGCATTTATAAGTTAGATTCTGGGTTCTGATGGGGTATGACAGTTGAACTGAGCTCATGAGGCATTTATAAGTTAGATTCTGGGTTCTGATGGAGTATGACAGTTGAACTGAGCTCATGAGGCATTTATAAGTTAGATTCTGGGTTCTGATGGAGTATGACAGTTGAACTGAGCTCATGAGGCATTTATAAGTTAGATTCTGGGTTCTGATGGGGTACGACAGTTGAACTGAGCTCATGAGGCATTTATAAGTTAGATTCTGGGTTCTGATGGGGTATGACAGTTGAACTGAGCTCATGAGGCATTTCTAAGTTAGATTCTGGGTTCTGATGGGGTATGACAGTTGAACTGAGTTCATGAGGCATTTATAAGTTAGATTCTGGGTTCTGATGGGGTATGACAGTTGAACTGAGCACATGAGATATTTACAAGTTCGATTCTGGGTTCTGATGGGGTATGACAGTTGAACTGAGCTCATGAGGCATTTATAAGTTAGATTCTGGGTTCTGATGGGGTATGACAGTTGAACTGAGCTCATGAGGCATTTATAAGTTAGATTCTGGGTTCTGATGGGGTATGACAGTTGAACTGAGCTCATGAGGCATTTAAAAGTTAGATTCTGGGTTCTGATGAGGTATGACAGTTGAACTGAGCTCATGAGGCATTTATAAGTTAGATTCTGGGTTCTGATGGGGTATGACAGTTGAACTGAGCTCATGAGGCATTTATAAGTTAGATTCTGGGTTCTGATGGGGTATGACAGTTGAACTGAGCTCATGAGGCATTTATAAGTTCGATTCTGGGTTCTGATGGGGTATGACAGTTGAACTGAGCTCATGAGGCATTTATAAGTTAGATTCTGGGTTCTGATGGGGTATGACAGTTGAACTGAGCTCATGAGACATTTATAAGTTAGATTCTGGGTTCTGATGGGGTATGACAGTTGAACTGAGCTCATGAGGCATTTATAAGTTAGATTCTGGGTTCTGATGGGGTATGACAGTTGAACTGAGCTCATGAGGCATTTATAAGTTAGATTCTGGGTTCTGATGGAGTATGACAGTTGAACTGAGCTCATGAGGCATTTATAAGTTAGATTCTGGGTTCTGATGGGGTATGACAGTTGAACTGAGCTCATGAGGCATTTATAAGTTAGATTCTTCAAGAATCAATGGGTACATACTGTATCATTAATTTATAAGTCAAAAAATGGATTTAGCAACTGCCGATTACCTCATTAAGTTTCGTTTTGGCATCTTTTGACTTTCTGTTTTGTACACCAGCTTCAAACGGTTATTTCTCAGCGGTTAAGATGGTAGCATGTTTTGTCACACAAACTGAAATTAGACAAACTATCAGCATTTTTGCAACCAGGCAAATGTCTCATAAAACTTTCCAGTAATCCAGTCTACTAGTTTCCCCACTGAACCTTTTAACATTTCCAACATCCAAGACACCCAGGTAGATTGACTTCGCGGGCGGGCAGGCAGGCAGGCAGGCAGGCAGGCAGGCACAGAGACAGGTCTAAAGTAGTGCACTATAAAGGGAATAGGGTTCCAGGTCTAAAGTAGTGCACTATAAAGGGAATAGGGTTCCATTTGGGACAACATGTTCTACTAACTCCAGCTTAGCATGTGGTCTTCCAGAGTCAGGGGGAGGTTGTTACTACAACATCTGGAGCCCTGTCTAAAGAGAGGAGGAGGAGGAGGAGGAGGAGGGGGGGGAGGAGGAGGAGGAGGAGGGGGGGGGGGGGGGGAGTCTGAGGAGGGGGAGGGGGAGGAGGAGGAGGAGGAGGAGGGGCAGGAGGAGGAGGAGGAGGGGGAGGAGGAGGGGGAGGGGGAGGAGGAGGAGGAGGAGGGGGGGGGGGGAGTCTGAGGAGGGGGAGGGGGAGGAGGAGGAGGAGGAGGAGGGGCAGGAGGAGGAGGAGGAGGGGGAGGAGGAGGGGGAGGAGGAGGGGGGGGGGGGAGTCTGAGGAGGGGGAGGAGGAGGAGGAGGGGGAGGAGGAGGAGGAGGAGGGGGAGGAGGAGGAGAAGGAGGAGGAGGAGGAGGAGGATGTTATGGGTGGAAGATGGCACATTGATGCCATCTGTTGGTAAATGTTCATTACTGCAACTCCAGTGTTTTACCGGTGTAATTGAGATACCCGGATGTATTGCAATATACTGAACAAGACTGGTTACTCGCATCAATGCCTCTGCCTCGTTATTTAACATTCAAACATGGTGTCAGAAGTGGGATAACTAACCATGCTTTCCGCAAATTAGAGTCACCTGTTCTGGTTTTAAAAAGCTTAGTTGAGTAAAACTTCTCCGGAATTGTCCTTAGCTAGATTGAGTTTGCTAGTTAGCTTCAGTGTTGTTAGCACCGTTTAGACATGGCAGCGAACATTTCCCCTCCCGCCGTTATGAAGCTCAGCGGAGATTGGAGCACAAACTGGGATACGTTTAGAGGTGAATGGGAGGACTATGCACTAGCAACGGGACTTCGGGAAAAGGACGATGAGGTAGTGGCTGCCACTTTGAGGACTATAATGGGAGCAGAATGCCGACACGTATACAAACACAACCTGAACCTAACAGCAGCTCAGCAAGGTAACGCTACAGCTATTCTTGATGCTCTCGAACTTTACTTTAAGCCAGCAAAGAACGTTATCTACGAGCGTTATGTTTTCGGTTGTTGCAAACAGGAGGACGGGGAGTCCATTGACAGCTTTGTCACTAAGCTAAGGGAAAAGGCAGCTACATGTGACTATGGTGCTTTAAGAGATGAACTGATCAGAGACAAGATGGTGCTTGGCATAACTAATGAGGGCACCCGCAGACGTTTGCTGAGAGAACGTGACCTGACACTAGTCTTGGCAGTGGAGACATGCCGTGCAGCAGAGCTTACGGATATACAGATAAGGTCCATGGAGCTAGAAAGGCAACATATGGACAATGTCAATGCTACATTCAGGCAGCCAATAAAGAAATTCCCTTTTGCCACAGCTAATGCTAATACTACAGCCAACTCTGCAGTAGACAACCCCAATGCATGCCGATATTGTGGCATTTCTCATGGACGAGGAAAAGAACACTGCCCAGCCTATGGAAAAATATGCAAATCCTGTGGTACAGCTAATCACTTCGCAAGGGCCTGCATGAAAAGCAAGAGAAATGAGGGTAAAGTGCACTCCATTGAAATAAACACAGATGAAGGGAACAACAGCACAGAGGATGTATATGCTAGCGAGTGCATAGGGGCAGTAAGGGCAAAAGGAAAAAAATGGTTTGTCACTCTGCTACTTAATAATAAACCACAGCAATGCCAGCTAGATTCAGGGGCCACATGTAACGTTATGAGCCTTAAAGATAAAAGGAGGCTCGCGCCCAGAGACAAACTCACACAGAGTAGCACCAAGCTGAAACTGTATTCAGGCCAGTTCATGACCTCTTTAGGCCTGTTTGTGACAGAGTGTGTTTTACGTGGCCAGAAACACACTCTTGAGTTTGAAATAGTTGAGGCTAGTCAACAGCCATTACTGTCAGGTTCTACATGCGAGCGCCTTGGGCTTATTAACTTCACCATCCCAGCTGATCTTAACATTATAGACAAAGTCCAGGCTGGGCCCCTGAGCAAGGAGACTCTCCTAAGCAAGTACCATGATGTCTTCAACGCACCGGTCGAGTCAGTTCCCGGCGAAGTCCACTTTGAGTTGGATGCAGCAATCCAGCCTGTCCAGTGTGCACCTCGCAATGTACCAGTGGCCATGAAAGCAGCTACAAAGGCTCTGCTTGACAAATACGAAGCAGATGGCCACATCATATCCGTCACCGAGCCTACAGACTGGATAAGTAATATGGTTATCGTCAAGAAACCAGACAAGCTACGGATATGCATAGATCCTAAACACCTCAACCGGGCTCTGAGACGTTCACATTACATTATGCCCACGTTGGAGGATGTTCTTTACAAGCTCCCAAAGGCCAGAGTCTTCACGCTCGTGGACGCCAGAGATGCCTTCCTGCAGTGCAAGCTTGACGAGCCCAGCAGCTACATGACCACCTTTTGGACACCCTGGGGCAGGAAGAGGTGGTTGAAGCTCCCGTTTGGTGTCTCCGTGGCTCCAGAGGTGTATCAGCGGAAACAGCACGAGCTGTTGATGGGACTCAGCGGCGTGGAACCCATAGCAGATGACATCCTCGTAGTGGGCTGTGGGGACAGTGATGAGGAGGCAGAATGTGACCATGACGCCAAGCTGCTGGCCCTGATGGTCAGATGCAGACAGGTCAAGCTAAGGCTAAGCATAAAAAAGCTTCAGTTTAAAGTGCCAGAGGTTCGCTTTCATGGGCACATCTTGTCCTCCACCGGATTGAAGGCGGATCCAGAAAAAGTGAAGGCTGTCTTGGATATGCCCCACCCATCTGACGTGAAGGCAGTGCAGCGCTTCGTCGGATTCGTCACCTACCTGGCCAAGTTCCTACCGCGGCTCTCTGAAGTGTGTGAACCACTAAGGAGGCTCATGGACAAGGACACCATCTGGCATTGGCTCCCAAAACATGACACAGCGGTGAGGGAAATAAAACAACTGGTCACCCAGACACCTGTACTGCGATACTACGATGTGTCAGAACCTGTCACGATTCAGAGTGACTCAAGCCAGTATGGACTGGGCTGTTGCCTCATGCAAGAGGGCCAGCCTGTGGCATTCGCCTCTAGGGCACTCACTCCAACAGAGCAGAACTATGCCCAGATAGAGAAGGAGTGCCTCAGCATTGTATTTGCATGCCAACGCTTCCACCACTACCTGTACGGGCGTGACAATATTACCGCAGAGACAGATCACAAGCCCCTTATTGCTATATTCAGCAAGCCTCTCCTGAATGCCCCGAAACGACTGCAGAGCATGCTACTGGCCCTACAAAACTACAACCTCAAGGTGGTGTATAAGCCAGGGCCAGAGATGTATGTGAGTGACACGCTCAGCAGGGCTACTGCATCAGGCACTCACACACGCTCCATGCATGAACAACACGCAGTGTGCAGCTTACAAACAGAGCAAGTGGATGTTGAACACATCAACCAGGCTGACTACCTCAATGTTACGGACCAGCGCCTTATACAAATCAGACAGCACACAGACAGGGACGAGCAACTCCAGGCATTGAGGTCTGTGATTCTGATGGGCTGGCCCGACTGCAAGGAAGAAACTGCTTTAGCCACCAGAGAATATTGGCCAGTCAAAGAAGAGCTCAGTGTTCAAAACGGAGTAATATTCAAGGGTCAGAGAGTCGTTATTCCCCGGTCTCTGCGCCCTGAGATGTTGGCGCGCGTGCACTCAAGTCACATAGGAGGTGAGGCCTGTTACAGACAAGCACGTGACACACTGTATTGGCCAGGAATGCAAAGTGAAATCAAAGACTATGTCAGTAAATGCACAATCTGCAATGAATATGCCATTGAGCAACAGAGAGAGACGATGATGTCCCACGAGCTACCAATGCGCCCCTGGCAGATAGTAAGTCTAGATCTCTTCCAGCACAGTGGCAAAGACTTTCTGCTGGTAGTTGATCATTACTCAGACTTCTGGGAGATTGACCTCCTCCCCGACCTCTCAGCAGAGACAACGATCAAACGCTGCAAGGCTCAGTTTGCCCGCTATGGCCAGCCAGATAGGGTAATTTCAGATAATGGACCCCAATTCTCCGGATGTGAGTTCCGAAAATGTGCTGCAGAATGGGAATTCGAGCACGTCACTTCATCACCACGACACCCAAAAGCTAATGGGAAGGCTGAGTCGGCAGTCAAAATTGCAAAGAACCTCTGCAAAAAACCTCTGCGAGAGGGCAAAGATGCCTGGAAAGCAATCCTGCAATGGCGCAATACCCCGACAGAAGGCATGGATAGCAGCCCGGCCCAGCGCCTCATGGCACGGCGTTTAAAAGCAGCTCTGCCAGTAGCAAGCACTCTCCTGGAGCCATGTGTGGTGACAGACGTGCTGGTGAAGCTACGTCACAGAAGACAGGTCTCCAAGTTCATCTACGACAAATCAGCAAAAGACTTACCTGAGCTCAGGGTGGGTGAAACGGTGCGAATGAAGCCACTACCAGGGGACCGGACGGGCCTCTGGAGACTCGGATCCTGTGTACAGAAAGTGGCACCACGCTCCTACTTGGTCGAAGTGAATGGATCACTGTACCGTCGTAACAGGGTTGACCTTCGGATTGCTGAGCCAGCATCTACTCAGAACTCGGATGGTCATAGGGGTCGCATGACAAAAGACGGAACCCCAGCAAGTCACATGGGGCCTGAGGCACTGGGCGAAGAGCCAGGGGATCACAGGTCGGCCACTCCCTCGCCCATCAATACTCCCCTTAGACAGTCAGGTGACACGCCTGTGCGGGAGCCCGCAGTCCACGCAGACAAGCCCCCTGTCTTTTCACGCTGCGGGCGTCTGTCCCAGCCACCAAAAAGACTTAATCTGTAGGTTTCCCATTAGGGATTGTTGACAG
This sequence comes from Coregonus lavaretus, assembly GCF_964263955.1. NCBI lineage: Eukaryota > Metazoa > Chordata > Actinopteri > Salmoniformes > Salmonidae > Coregonus > Coregonus lavaretus. The sequence continues at coordinate 8,574 of NW_028161407.1, forward strand.
ACAGAGATAAAAGTGAAGAGAGTATCAAAATGTGTTAAGTGGTTAATATTTAAAAAATACTTAACTGTTCATGTTGGAAATTACTACTAGGTTTGTTTTGTTAGTGAATTGACAGCTCCTGTCCTATTTTATAAAAGGGAAGATGTTATGGGTGGAAGATGGCACATTGATGCCATCTGTTGGTAAATGTTCATTACTGCAACTCCAGTGTTTTACCGGTGTAATTGAGATACCCGGATGTATTGCAATATACTGAACAAGACTGGTTACTCGCATCAATGCCTCTGCCTCGTTATTTAACATTCAAACAGAGGAGGAGGAGGAGGAGGGGGAATAGATCAGCTACAGTATTTCCAGCAGCCTATTTTGCTCTATGCGATCTGATCCGAAGTGCAGTTTAACGTTAGAACAGACGATTCACCTTTTCCATTGACGTTTGTAGGCGACGTCTGAATGATGTAATGTGACATTTCTTGCGTTGACAATATTTCATTTATAAACATAATTCATTATCATAATCATTGCATAATACATTCCTCACCTTTTCTGGCCATGATGAGTTCATATTCCCGATGTAGCCATACAACAAATTACCATGCGCATTTCTCATTTAATTGGGCCTATCAGAGAGGCTATTATTTAAAGTGTTTGCTCTATGCAGATGACAGGGTGCGCGGCGCGGTTTATAACATACAGCAGAATGTAACAGGTGAACAGACAGATTATATTTTGTATTGAAGTGTGTAGGCTACCAATAAACTCTAGTTTATTTTTATTTTTTCGAGTAGACAATGTTTCAGAATTTGTGTGCAGTGAAGCATATTTAGTTTAGGGAAAAAGTGAATGCAAAACATTACTGCATTCAAACGATCTGTTTACAGGTCCACAACTATTTGCAAGTGTTTTTGTCTTTCAGAAACGGTCAGATAGACCTACAGCAAATGTCACTGTAAAATAAAACATTCTGCCAACACCTCCAAAGACATTTGAAGTTCGCCATGGATATTTCCTTTAGATATACTGTCTGGGCCTAATTCCAATACTTCCCAACTATACAGCAAATAAGGGCGTTATTGTCACCATGAAGGGTGAATGATGGGCGTATTTCACGTGGAGTTATAACGCTCATTGTTACTCATCAAACCACAACTGAGTGAGACAAATAAAACCTTTTGGTTGAATTCAATATCTGACACTAGCAGTAGGCAATAATCACCAATACGCCATCCATCCTCAACAGCTCCCCCTGTAGGCGGATCGGCAACATTGCTGTTCTGGAGAATGAACAAGTCGTGCTTTCCACCTGAGCACTAAATTCAGTAGCGTCTTTTGCACCTAACATCACCTATCACCTGCACATTAAGAGTAGAAGCCTTCTCTGTTCTCATAGCCTAGTTGAACTCGTTTTGGGATGGTGCTTTTATGGCGATGTGGGGGCCGTCTATTTCTCCGTTCGTATTTGGGAATCCATTGATGGCAAAGAAACCCCTCTTAACCTGTTGCGCGATGGTGGGAATTGTATGTTACAGTACGTTTTGCTGATGATTGCATCCAAAACATTGGCTCATCGAGGGATGTGAGATGCCGCTGGCCGATCAGCAAGCTCCGGCTGAAAAGTGCCCCGTTGCCAAAAACCCAAAGATGGATAACACTTTGACGTGCACCCGAATGGTATGGGTTTGCCTTTCTAAAGTAGGTCTTAAATCCTCTCAAAGATCCTATAAGATTGGTTTTGGGAAACGATATCTGATGAGCCAATCTGTACTTTCTGCTAAAAAGTCCCACCTGTCTCTAAAAACGTGCTCTCTGTGAAATGCTGCTTTGCCAGATCTTCCAACAGAGCAGATCAGCCATCTCTCATTGGATTTCCATTATCTCAGTCTTTTATAGGATTTACACAATAGTTTCACTTTCACACGTACCTCTAATTTAACAAATGACTGTACTTTATATGGATTATTATCGTTACAAATGCACCAATGTGGTCAATTATATTTAACCTGTCAAGAAGTTGCATGAATTCACAATGTCAATATAATTAAATAAATAAAAGAATGTCATTATTACGCTCACAATAAAACCCATTTTCAACATACAGTATATTTTCCCCGTTCTACGCTTCACAAGCAGTTCCCTTATTCCACCACTTGGCACTGATCGGGGTCATGGGGCTGAACACTCTCAAACTAACATTTATATTGATAAATCTCACACTTTGGGTGGAAATGATCCCTTGCATGGTTTACGTACAGATTAGCGCCTATGTATGACTGATAAATGATGTAATGAATAATAACAAAGTGCATAAAATAAACTAGAAAATAAAGTTTAATAAGCAACTTATTAGTATTGTTTGGGGGGTTGTATCAGAATAGTATTTTAGAACACAACAGGACAGGGTAAATGATTAAGTGATGATTACTAGATAGTTGTCATGGTAACAGCAGTAAAACATTATGTATAATGCTACTATTAATAAGGGTAGGGTAAACGAGGAAGTAATGATTACTAGATAGTTGGATTTCCATTCCAACTCTCTTACCCTGCCCCCACCACCACCACCCAACAGACTCTTACCCTGCCCCCACCACCACCCAACAGACTCTTACCCTGCCCCCACCACCACCCAACAGACTCTTACCCTGCCCCCACCACCACCACCCAACAGACTCTTACCCTGCCCCCACCACCCAACAGACTCTTACCCTGCCCCCACCACCACCCAACAGACTCTTACCCTGCCCCCACCACCCAACAGACTCTTACCCTGCCCCCACCACCCAACAGACTCTTACCCTGCCCCCACCACCCAACAGACTCTTACCCTGCCCCCACCACCCAACAGCTCTTACCCTGCCCCCCCACCACCCAACAGACTCTTACCCTGCCCCCCCCACCACCACCCAACAGACTCTTACCCTGCCCCCCCCACCACCACCCAACAGACTCTTACCCTGCCCCCCCCACCACCCAACAGACTCTTACCCTGCCCCCACCACCCAACAGACTCTTACCCTGCCCCCACCACCCAACAGACTCTTACCCTGCCCCCACCAGCAAACAGACTCTTACCCTGCCCCCACCAGCCAACAGACTCTTACCCTGCCCCCACCACCACCCAACAGACTCTTACCCTGCCCCCACCACCACCCAACAGACTCTTACCCTGCCCCCACCACCCAACAGACTCTTACCCTGCCCCCACTACCCAACAGACTCTTACCCTGCCCCACCACCCAACAGACTCTTACCCTGCCCCCACTACCCAACAGACTCTTACCCTGCCTCCACCACCCAACAGACTCTTACCCTGCCCCCACCACCCAACAGACTCTTACCCTGCCCCCACCACCCAACAGACTCCTACCCTGCCCCCACCCCCCAACAGACTCTTACCCTGCCCCCACCACCCAACAGACTCTTACCCTGCCCCCACCACCCAACAGACTCTTACCCTGCCCCCACCACCACCCAACAGACTCTTACCCTGCCCCCACCACCCAACAGACTCTTACCCTGCCCCCACCACCCAACAGACTCTTACCCTGCCCCCACCACCACCACCCAACAGACTCTTACCCTGCCCCCACCACCCAACAGACTCTTACCCTGCCCCCACCACCCAACAGACTCTTATCCTGCCCCCCCACCCAACAGACTCTTACCCTGCCCCCGCCACCCAACAGACTCTTACCCTGCCCCCACCACCCAACAGACTCCTACCCTGCCCCCACCCCCCAACAGACTCTTACCCTGCCCCCACCACCCAACAGACTCTTACCCTGCCCCCACCACCCAACAGACTCTTACCCTGCCCCCACCACCCAACAGACTCTTACCCTGCCCCCACCACCCAACAGACTCTTACCCTGCCCCCACCACCCAACAGACTCTTACCCTGCCCCCACCACCCAACAGACTCTTACCCTGCCCCCACCACCACCACCCAACAGACTCTTACCCTGCCCCCACCACCACCACCCAACAGACTCTTACCCTGCCCCCACCACCACCCAACAGACTCTTACCCTGCCCCCACCACCCAACAGACTCTTACCCTGCCCCCCACCACCCAACAGACTCTTACCCTGCCCCCACCACCCAACAGACTCTTACCCTGCCCCCACCACCCAACAGACTCTTACCCTGCCCCCCACCACGCAACAGACTCTTACCCTGCCCCCCCACCACCCAACAGACTCTTACCCTGCCCCCACCACCACCCAACAGACTCTTACCCTGCCCCCCCACCACCCAACAGACTCTTACCCTGCCCCCACCACCACCACCCAACAGACTCTTACCCTGCCCCCCACCACCCAACAGACTCTTACCCTGCCCCCCCCCCCCCCCCCTCCACCATCCAGTTGTAAATGTCTACATATTATTATCATCTTTATCTTGTCTCATTCACTTCTCTTGATTTGATTTGATTTATTTTGACCTGCGCTGTTGGAGCCCAGAGCACAAGATTTTGCGTCCCTCTCCATGTGACTAATAAACTCATCTAATCTAATTAACGATGGGATTTTAAAGTGTTTTCTAAAATTGATTATTATAATATTATTATTATTATTATTATTATTAATAGTAGCATCATAAATAATGTTATTTGTATTACTGCTGTTACCATGACAACTGTCTAGTAATCATTACTTTCAATGCTGTTAACAAATGTCAGTGCTATAGTATTATTTGTGCTATAAAGGCGATTGACTTTATTGCTTTTTCCATATTGTTAAACAACATTCTAAGTCACAATACATTCCTTTTAATTGACATATACTACATGTATTTGACAGGGATACTGCACATCAATCAACATTTCTGTAAATGTGCCAGATTTAGCCAGCTAGCTAGTTTAACTGTAGTCCCTGGGCAGGTAGATACACATAGAAAAATACAACGTTATAAAACATTTAGTAAAACATTGTGTATAGATGGGGGCTGATTGGTCCTTCAGCCACTCTCAAGTTATTGGTAAAGGGGAGAGAGGTTGAACAGCTCCTTATATGTCCTTCAGCCACTCTCAAGTCATTGGTAAAGGGGTGAGAGGTTGAGCAGCTCCTTATATGTCCTTCAGCCACTCTCAAGTCATTGGTAAAGGGGAGAGAGGTTGAACAGCTCCTTATATGTCCTTCAGCCACTCTCAAGTCATTGGTAAAGGGGAGAGAGGTTGAACAGCTCTTTATATGTCCTTCAGCCTCTCAAGTCATTGGTAAAGGGGTGAGAGGTTGAACAGCTCCTTATATGTCCTTCAGCCACTCTCAAGTCATTGGTAAAGGGGTGAGAGGTTGAACAGCTCCTTATATGTCCTTCAGCCACTCTCAAGTCATTGGTAAAGGGGAGAGAGGTTGAACAGCTCCTTATATGTCCTTCAGCCACTCTCAAGTCATTGGTAAAGGGGTGAGAGGTTGAACAGCTCCTTATATGTCCTTCAGCCACTCTCAAGTCATTGGTAAAGGGGTGAGAGGTTGAACAGCTCCTTATATGTCCTTTAGCCACTCTCAAGTCATTGGTAAAGGGGTGAGAGGTTGAACAGCTCCTTATATGTCCTTCAGCAACTCTCAAGTCATTGGTAAAGGGGTGAGAGGTTGAACAGCTCCTTATATGTCCTTCAGCCACTCTCAAGTCATTGGTAAAGGGGTGAGAGGTTGAACAGCTCCTTATATGTCCTTCAGCCACTCTCAAGTCATTGGTAAAGGGGAGAGAGGTTGAGCAGCTCCTTATGTGTCCTTCAGCCACTCTCAAGTCATTGGTAAAGGGGAGAGAGGTTGAACAGCTCCTTATATGTCCTTCAGCCACTCTCAAGTCATTGGTAAAGGGGTGAGAGGTTGAACAGCTCCTTATATGTCCTTCAGCCTCTCAAGTCATTGGTAAAGGGGTGAGAGGTTGAACAGCTCCTTATATGTCCTTCAGCCACTCTCAAGTCATTGGTAAAGGGGTGAGAGGTTGAACAGCTCCTTATATGTCCTTCAGCCACTCTCAAGTCATTGGTAAAGGGGAGAGAGGTTGAACAGCTCCTTATATGTCCTTCAGCCTCTCAAGTCATTGGTAAAGGGGTGAGAGGTTGAACAGCTCCTTATATGTCCTTCAGCCACTCTCAAGTCATTGGTAAAGGGGAGAGAGGTTGAGCAGCTCCTTATGTGTCCTTCAGCCACTCTCAAGTCATTGGTAAAGGGGAGAGAGGTTGAACAGCTTCTTATATGTCCTTCAGCCACTCTCAAGTCATTGGTAAAGGGGAGAGAGGTTGAACAGCTCCTTATATGTCCTTCAGCCTCTCAAGTCATTGGTAAAGGGGTGAGAGGTTGAGCAGCTCCTTATATGTCCTTCAGCCACTCTCAAGTCATTGGTAAAGGGGAGAGAGGTTGAACAGCTCCTTATATGTCCTTCAGCCACTCTCAAGTCATTGGTAAAGGGGAGAGAGGTTGAACAGCTCTTTATATGTCCTTCAGCCTCTCAAGTCATTGGTAAAGGGGTGAGAGGTTGAACAGCTCCTTATATGTCCTTCAGCCACTCTCAAGTCATTGGTAAAGGGGTGAGAGGTTGAACAGCTCCTTATATGTCCTTCAGCCACTCTCAAGTCATTGGTAAAGGGGAGAGAGGTTGAACAGCTCCTTATATGTCCTTCAGCCACTCTCAAGTCATTGGTAAAGGGGTGAGAGGTTGAACAGCTCCTTATATGTCCTTCAGCCACTCTCAAGTCATTGGTAAAGGGGTGAGAGGTTGAACAGCTCCTTATATGTCCTTTAGCCACTCTCAAGTCATTGGTAAAGGGGTGAGAGGTTGAACAGCTCCTTATATGTCCTTCAGCCACTCTCAAGTCATTGGTAAAGGGGTGAGAGGTTGAACAGCTCCTTATATGTCCTTCAGCCACTCTCAAGTCATTGGTAAAGGGGTGAGAGGTTGAACAGCTCCTTATATGTCCTTCAGCCACTCTCAAGTCATTGGTAAAGGGGAGAGAGGTTGAGCAGCTCCTTATGTGTCCTTCAGCCACTCTCAAGTCATTGGTAAAGGGGAGAGAGGTTGAACAGCTCCTTATATGTCCTTCAGCCACTCTCAAGTCATTGGTAAAGGGGAGAGAGGTTGAACAGCTCCTTATATGTCCTTCAGCCTCTCAAGTCATTGGTAAAGGGGTGAGAGGTTGAACAGCTCCTTATATGTCCTTCAGCCACTCTCAAGTCATTGGTAAAGGGGTGAGAGGTTGAACAGCTCCTTATATGTCCTTCAGCCACTCTCAAGTCATTGGTAAAGGGGAGAGAGGTTGAACAGCTCCTTATATGTCCTTCAGCCTCTCAAGTCATTGGTAAAGGGGTGAGAGGTTGAACAGCTCCTTATATGTCCTTCAGCCACTCTCAAGTCATTGGTAAAGGGGTGAGAGGTTGAACAGCTCCTTATATGTCCTTCAGCCACTCTCAAGTCATTGGTAAAGGGGAGAGAGGTTGAACAGCTCCTTATATGTCCTTCAGCCACTCTCAAGTCATTGGTAAAGGGGAGAGAGGTTGAACAGCTCCTTATGTCTGTTAGTGGTCAATGTGCTCTCACTGAGAAAACTGCTGATAGACTGAGGTGGTTGTGTTGATATCCAGCCCCTCTCATTAACCTCTATCAGGCCAACACTGTACAATATATTCATAAAATACATTTCTGTGGTTTTAAGTTGAATGCCAAATTCTCAGAGCCATTTTCCCGGACACATTCACAGTGAGTATGCAAATACAGTAAGTAAATTCCAATAACATCACAATACATGCTTACAATGCGTATACAATGACATTTAAAATCTAAAGTTTAAAATACACAGACATCAGGTAGGTAGGTGTGTTGGTGTGAGAGAGAGACAGAGTTGTATCAACATGTTCTGCTAGAAAGGGGTCCATACCTAGGTACCTAGTGGAGGACTAACTGACCCTCCTGCTAGATAGGGGTCCATACCTAGGTACCTAGTGGAGGACTAACTGACCCTCCTGCTAGATAGGGGTCCATACCTAGGTACCTAGTGGAGGACTAACCGACCCTCCTGCTAGATAGGGGTCCAGCTAGGTACCTAGTGGAGGACTAACTGACCCTCCTGCTAGATAGGGGTCCATACCTAGGTACATAGTGGAGGACTAACTGATCCTCCTGCTAGATAGGGGTCCAGCTAGGTACCTAGTGGAGGACTAACTGACCCTCCTGCTAGATAGGGGTCCAGCTAGGTACCTAGTGGAGGACTAACTGACCATCCTGCTAGATAGGGGTCCATACCTAGGTACCTAGTGTAGGACTAACTGACCCTCCTGCTAGATAGGGGTCCAGCTAGGTACCTAGTGTAGGACTAACTGACCCTCCTGCTAGATAGGGGTCCAGCTAGGTACCTAGTGGAGGACTAACTGATCCTCCTGCTAGATAGGGGTCCAGCTAGGTACCTAGTGGAGGACTAACTGATCCTCCTGCTAGATAGGGGTCCAGCTAGGTACCTAGTGGAGGACTAACTGACCCTCCTGCTAGATAGGGGTCCAGCTAGGTACCTAGTGTAGGACTAACTGACCCTCCTGCTAGATAGGGGTCCAGCTAGGTACCTAGTGGAGGACTAACTGACCCTCCTGCTAGATAGGGGTCCAGCTAGGTACCTAGTGTAGGACTAACTGACCCTCCTGCTAGATAGGGGTCCAGCTAGGTACCTAGTGGAGGACTAACTGTCCATCCTGCTAGATAGGGGTCCAGCTAGGTACCTAGTGGAGGACTAACTGACCCTCCTGCTAGATAGGGGTCCAGCTAGGTACCTAGTGGAGGACTAACTGACCCTCCTGCTAGATAGGGGTCCAGCTAGGTACCTAGTGGAGGACTAACTGACCCTCCTGCTAGATAGGGGTCCAGCTAGGTACCTAGTGGAGGACTAACTGACCCTCCTGCTAGATAGGGGTCCAGCTAGGTACCTAGTGGAGGACTAACTGACCCTCCTGCTAGATAGGGGTCCAGCTAGGTACCTAGTGGAGGACTAACTGACCCTCCTGCTAGATAGGGGTCCAGCTAGGTACCTAGTGGAGGACTAACTGACCCTCCTGCTAGATAGGGGTCCAGCTAGGTACCTAGTGGAGGACTAACTGACCCTCCTGCTAGATAGGGGTCCAGCTAGGTACCTACTGGAGGACTAACTGATCCTCCTGCTAGAAGATCCACACCTCCAGGAGGCTGCAGAAGGAGAGAGGCTGTGTGGCTGGACCTTTGGTTAGTTTATTGCTATTATAGTGGTCATGTTTGATTGAAATTTTCTGTACATTTTTAGGAGCCTGAATTAAAGCAACAGACAACAAGACCATGTTGAACCACCCTGCCTGTCTATTCTGCCTGGTCTCCCCACACCCAGGGGTTGGCTACAACTTTAGATCTGAAGCTGTGACCAAAGATAGGGGTCCAGCTCCCCAAGAAGGTTGATCATCCTGGAACATGACTCAGTTCCTTTTCTCAACACCATGTCGATGATGTCACGTGCCTTCTCTGCCCTCTCAGCTATCACCTTTACTGACTCCATTTCCTCCTGGTTGATGACTGTGTGTTGCAGGAGTCCATCCAGCAGACCTTCCAGGACAGGTCCTGACACTCGTCTCACAAACTCTGTCCGTACAGAACGCAGCTGCTGCTCTGTAGAACCAGTCAGACTGCTCTCAGCCGGACGCCCTGCCCCCAACACAGCACCTGAGAGAGGCAGGTTACAAAATAACTACATTTGTTCATTCACATTTACATTTCAGACATTTAGAAACAGACTTCTTTCAGAGTGACCTACAGTAAAAGTCTTCATTGTATTATTAATCTTTGCATTAAGAACACATTCTGTAACAATAACAACCTGCATCAATGAACACATCACACCACTACTGTTTCATTCATATTTAGGGTCGGTTTTCACAGACGTAGAAAAAGATGCTGGGGCATTCAGAACCAGGCTAATCTACATCAAGTCCTGGAGGAGATGTCATTGGGGCATTCAGAACCAGGCTAATCTACATCAAGTCCTGGAGGAGATGTCATTCAGAACCAGGCTAATGTATATCAAATCCTGGAGGAGATGTCATTCAGAACCAGGCTAATGTACATCAAGTCCTGGAGGAGATGTCATTCAGAACCAGGCTAATGTATATCAAATCCTGGAGGAGATGTCATTCAGAACCAGGCTAATGTACATCAAGTCCTGGAGGAGATGTCATTCAGAACCAGGCTAATGTACATCAAGTCCTGGAGGAGATGTCATTCAGAACCAGGCTAATGTACATCAAATCCTGGAGGAGATGTCATTGGGGCATTCAGAACCAGGCTAATGTACATCAAATCCTGGAGGAGATGTCATTGTTCTTGAAGACAGCCTTTTATAATCAGGACTAGTCCAACAGTAAACCATGTCGACTGGCCCTCAAGCCATTGGTTTGTACAGTGCATTTGGAAAGTATTCAGACCCCTTAACTTTTTCCACATTTTGTTACGTTACAGCCTTATTTTAAAATGGATTAACTACATGTTTTTCCTCATCAATCTACACACAATACCCCATAATGACAAAGCGAAAACAGGTTTTTGTAAATGTTTATAAATGTATTAAAAATAAAAAGACAGAAATACCTTATTTACATAAGTATTCAGACCCTTTGCTATGAGACTCGAAATTGAGCTCAGGTGCATCCTGTTTCCATTGATCATCCTTGAGATGTTTCTACAACTTGATTGGAGTCCACCTGTGGTAAATTCAATTGATTGGACATGATTTGGAAAGGCACACACCTGTCTATATAAGGTCCCACAGTTGACAGTGCATGTCAGAGCAAAAACCAAGCAATGAGGTCGAAGGATTATGTCAAGGCCCAGATCTGGGGAAGGGTACCGAAAAAGTTATGCAGCATTGAAGGTCCCCAAGAACACAGTGGCCTCCATCATTCTTAAATGGAAGAAGTTCGGAACCACCAAGACTCTTCCTAGAGCTGGCCGCCCGGACAAACTGAGCAAGCGGGGGAGAAGGGCCTTGGTCAGGGAGGTGACTAAGAACCCGATGGTCACTCTGACAGAGCTCCAGAGTTCCTCTGTGGAGATGGGAGAACCTTCCAGAAGGACAACCATCTCTGCAGAACTCCACCAATCAGGCCTTTATGGTAGAGTGGCCAGACGGAAGCCACTCCTCAGTAAAAGGCACATGACAGCCCGCTTGGAGTTTGCCAAAAGGCACCTAAAGGACTCTCAGACCATGAGAAACAAGATTCTCTGGTCTGATGAAACTAAGATTGAACTCTTTGGCCTGAATGCCAAGCGTCACATCTGGAAGAACCCTGGCACCATCCCTACGGTGAAGCATGGTGGTGGCAGCATCATGCTGTAGGGATGTTTTTCAGAAGCAGGGACTAGGAGACTAGTCAGGATCGAGGGAAAGATGAACTCAGCAAAGTACAGAGAGATCCTTGATGAAAACCTGCTCTAGAGCGCTCAGGACCGCAGACTGGGGCCAAGGTTCACCTTCCAACGGGACAACTACCCTAAGCACATAGACAAGACAACGCAGGAGTGGCTTCGGGACAAGTCTCTGAATGTCCTTGAGTGGCCCAGCCAGAGCCCGGACTTGAACACGATCGAACATCTCTGGAGAGACCTGAAAATAGCTGTGCAGCGACGCTCCCCATCCAACCTGACAGAGCTTCGAGAAGAATGGGAGAAACTCCCCAAATACAGGTGTGCCAAGCTTGTAGCGTCATACCCAAGAAGACGCAAGGCTGTAATCGCTGCCAAAGGTGCTTCAACAAAGTTCTGAGTAAAGGGTCTGAATACTTATGTAAATGTGATATTTCAGTTTTTTTTTTTATATACATTTGCAAAAATGTCTAAAAACCTGTTTTTGCTTTGTCATTATGGGGTATTTTGTGCAGATTGATGAGGGGAAAAAACAATTTAATCCATTTTATAATAAGGCTGTAACGTAACAAAATGTGGAAAAAGTCAAGGGGTCTGAATACTTTCTGAATGCACTGTAACTCATGTTTACTTACTTGTTGAATGGGTGGCAGTGATGTATTCATCTGAAAGATAAACAAAATGAGGTTATATCACTCTAAATAACATCTGTTACAAAAGTACAAAGTTATGATTGACATATGCTCCTACCTTGTGATACCACTTCTTTCCATGCAATCCTCTCATCATCACCGAATAACTCCATCTCAATGTCAACCCCTGTCATTTTCAAAACCGCCTTGAAAAAGCTTGGTGTGGAGTCTCTATGTATGAGATGAATCTTCTGGAGAGAGATGGAGAGAGCGAGAGAGAGATTGCTTGCAATGTAAACATATGTTTCCCATGCCAATAAAGCCATTTGAATTGAGAGCCATCGAGTGAGAGAGAGCAATGGATAGAAATGTGACTTAAATGTCAGATTCATGTTCTTAGTCTACTAAAACTGTACCGGTGGATTGATGTAGGTAGAACAGGGAATGTTCAGTCTGAAGTAACTATTCAGTTTGAAGGCCTGCTCTGGTCTTGAGATGAGAACCCTTGAAGACCCTTCAGACTTTTCCTGTTGTTCCACAGCCTGCGAAACGAGGCATGAAATACACAGCCAGTCAATGTATAGTCTTATTCAAACATTATTCAGAAAACTAGCAACACACTATTATCTTCATGTTATGAGTGTCAACATAAACCGTACCACTGCTTAGTTAAGGTCACCTCTAAAAGAATGGTACCTCACCTGTATTTGGCTGGGGTTACTGGGGAACAGGTATAGACGTGGAATTAGTGTTTGCTTTTTCACTGACAGATAGAGCATCAGCTCACAGTGGACATCTATGTTCCGCGTAAAGATATAGCTCAGTATAACAGAGATAACTGAGAACTTGGGATGGAGAATTTTGGCATGGAATCTGGTGACCTCATGCACTTCCTCAACAGACACTCCATGTTCCTCTACATTAAGAATCTTCATCTCATTCCTCAGGGAAGGGTTGGTCCCTGAACAACACAATAAAAAGGAGACAGAAAGACAAATATTGTATTATTCATCCAACTAAAACACAAAGAATATGCAGTATCAGATCACAGTAAACAAACTCCCAGAATATTCATTCATTCATTCAGGAAGTGAAACTCAGTTACATGGAAATGTCTTTCTGAATACTATGTCTATATGGTTTTACCTAAACAGACAAAGTGTGGCAGATGAACTTCCTCCAGTTCACCTAACTCCATAGTGATGTCCAGCAATGGACCACCTTGTCCGTACTGCATGTCTATCAGAAGGTGACTGTAGGGATACCAGTTCCTGAAGTGATACTTCAGAATGACATCTCTGTCACACACCCAGCGGAGCCCAGACACTGTGCACTCATAACGCCCTTTGGGTGTCCTGTGCCTGAGGGCAACAACAAGATATGGTAGAGAGGGTCAATCGTCAAATGGAGAGGTTGGATTAGAAGACTATTCCCAAAGGTAATGGGGAAATACACTAGCAAGTGGAATTAAATGTTAAAAGTAGATATTTTACCTGAACATTGTCACTCCCTGGACAGTGGAAGTCAAGGGTTCAATCTGAAGCCAGTGTGTGGAGTCCTGAACGAGGACAAGCATGTCAGTTATACATATGGGGCCAGTTTCCTGGACAAAGATTGAGTCTAGTGCTGGATTTAAAGCATGATCAATGGAAGTTTCAATAGAAAGTTATTTAAGGTCCAGGACTAGGCTTAATCTGTGTCCGGGAAACTGGCCCATTAACCAAAGTAACTAATCTAATGTATTTATTCAATGTTACATGGAATGCTGGTATGACAACAGCTAAAATCCTGCATTCCTACAAGCAGAACACAGGACTGTCTATATCCCAGTATGAATGGTTGGTCAGTACACACCTGGCTTTCAGACTGTGTTTATATTACTAAAGCAGAACACAGGACCGTCTATATCCCAGTATGAATGGTTGGTCAGTACACACCTGGCTTTCAGACTGTGTTTATATTACTAAAGCAGAACACAGGACTGTCTATATCCCAGTATGAATGGTTGGTCAGTACACACCTGGCTTTCAGACTGTGCCTGACTCCTGCAGGTATGTAAAAGTGAGAATTGACATTATGACTTACCTCAACATGGTCACAAGTCTTACAGCTCTGAGGAATCCCTGAAGTCAAAAGTAGTTGTTATTTAAAACGGATAATCTCATGTAATAATGAATTAATAAATATTAAACAGACTTGTAATAAAAATGAATGTAAGTGAGCAACTGTCTCAGAATGTACACTCATTATCATACCATAATCTGACATTAGTGTTATATTAATGAATGTTTGTGGAAGCAGGAAACAACATGGTTCTGGTCCATGTTTTGGAGATGTTGGGGGCCTGATTTCTGGTAGATCCCAGGATGAGAGCTTAAAGGTAGAGTCAGCTAAATGATGTTGTACGAGCAGCACCGCAGATATTGTGATGAGCAAGATGCCTGACTTCTCTCTCACACAGTATCTGCCCATGTGCACGGGTTCTCTTCACTCTCTTACAGCGTGGTAGCCACGGGACAAAAACAGAGAAGTTTAGCATCGCGCTCCAACGCCCTTAGTTGTTGTAGAAGTTTACCCACTATGATGTTTACTTTGTGCATCTACATCATATTGCTGACTCTACCTTTAAGTTTGTTTTGACCAAATAGATCATGATTGTGTTCCTTGCCTGGGACTCAAGTATAATGAACGCTTTAAAAGTATTTTGATTGAAAAACAATTAAATCAGTTAACGCTCACATTTCTCAGGTCCAGGCTTGATACAACACTCTCCACCATGGTCTCTGGTGTTGGGAAAGCAGATGGATAGACTGTGATTAAACTAAATACAACTTATAAAGGCTTTATATAGCATACATACAGTCTTCATAAGCAATACAAAGGGTGTATAAAGGGTGACAGAACAGCTCCCTATGTAGGGTGCATTGCCAAATGTGACATAACACTATGTCAACTTCCATGAAGTCAATACTGATGGTGACATTACAGGTAACATTGCTTATCTTGATGAAAGCCCTTAGAGATGTGATGTCACCCGGTATCATGAGTTACTGTCTGTAGGTCCAACAGAACACATTAAAACACACCACTACTACTAATCTAACTGTCTGTAGGTCCAACAGAACACATTAAAACACACCACTACTAATCTAACTGTCTGTACATCCAACAGAACACATTAAAACACACCACTACTACTAATCTAACTGTCTGTAGGTCCAACAGAACACATTAAAACACACCACTACTACTAATCTAACTGTCTGTAGGTCCAACAGAACACATTAAAACACACCACTACTACTAATCTAACTGTCTGTAGGTCCAACAGAACACATTAAAACACACCACCACCACTAATCTAACTGTCTGTAGGTCCAACAGAACACATTAAAACACACAACTACTACTAATCTAACTGTCTGTAGGTCCAACAGAACACATTAAAACACACCACTACTAATCTAATTGTAGGAATGATTCCAGAGGAAAACACATGATAAAACATTGCTACGACTCACCTTTGAATGTGTTGGTCATCTATCTGACACAGGGTCACTGAGGAGGAGGAATAAACCCCAAACCCAGGATAGAGGGGTTCAGTGAATGTGGTGTGTTCTGTGTAATGGTGTGTCAGTGTACCAGAGGAGGACACACTATAGAAGGACAAAGTACCAGCTGGCCAGTCCAGATACACTCCAACTCTGTTAGAAACAGGACCAGGGATGGATATGCTACGGACTCCCGCATGGAAAAAGTGATAACCTCCGTCATAGCAGAATAAACCCCAGGACTTCCTATTGGCTCCAATCCAACTGTCATATTTCTTTCCCTTCCTCTTCATTCCTCTGTACGCCACACCAATGTTACCATCATAACCACCCCTCTCCACCTCCCAGTAATAACGAGATCCAGATAAGACTTCTCTGCAGAGAACTTGGGGATGATGGTCAAATCTGTCTGGATGGTCTTCATAATGCTGCTTCTCCTCCACCCGTGTCACCTTCCTGTTCCTCTCAGACAGTATCAGGTTTGGGTTTGCTGTATTTGGGTCCAGGGTGAGATGACAGGCATCTGTAGACAAAAGGAGAGTTTAATCAAACCACATCTTCATATAAAATGTAGTTTTTGTAGGTACAGAACAAGTATTGATTAGTTACTATGTTACTGTAGTTCTGAATATGCAGTTAATTAGGATTGAAGAGACTTACATTTCCTCAGCCCTGATTTCAGCCTGAACTCTCCACCATGATCCACACTGTAGGAGAAACAGGTTATTGACTGACAAAGACCTAATAAAGCAGTCAACATTTAAACCATATTGTTGTGTTCTGGTGCACTATCCAAGTTCATTACTAGAGAAATACAGGTATTCTATCCTACCTACTGCATACAGAACAGAGTACAACAGAGTACATCGTATGTGGTCCTCTGTAGCTCAGCTGGTAGAGCACGGCGCTTGTAACGCCAAGGTAGTGGGTTCGATCCCCGGGACCACCCATACACAAAAATGTATGCACGCACGACTGTAAGTCGCTTTGGATAAAAGCGTCTGCTAAATGGCATATTATTATTATTATTATTATTATATTATTACAATTCATTACTAGAGACATACAGGTATTCTATCCTACCTACTGCATACAGAACAGAGTACAATTCATTACTAGAGACATACAGGTATTCTATCCTACCTACTGCATACAGAACAGAGTACAATTCATTACTAGAGACATACAGGTATTCTATCCTACCTACTGCATACAGAACAGAGTACAATTCATTACTAGAGAAATACAGGTATTCTATCCTACCGACTGCATACAGAACAGAGTACAATTCATTACTAGAGACATACAGGTATTCTATCCTACCTACTGCATACAGAACAGAGCACAATTCATTACTAGAGACATACAGGTATTCTACCCAACCTACTGCATACAGAACAGAGTACAATTCATTACTAGAGACATACAGGTATTCTATCCTACCTACTGCATACAGAACAGAGTACAATTCCAACAGGATATCAGAGATGCAGAAGAAGAGTATTCATGTGGTGATGATGTATGCTGTGTTGGAGTGCTAAGCCTGCTGGGTAAACGTCTCCTGTATTCTACCATCATGTCCTCATGTTACAGAACCTACTACACTTCATAGGACACAACCGCTGCTCACACTATTAGGACATCTATTCTGACTTACTTCAGCTTCATCAGTTTATCTGTGGGATCCACCAGAGCAGCTGAAAGCAGTCCCCCTGCAGAGTCTCCTGGGTGATTGTAGCTCAGGTCCAGCTCTTTCAGGTGGGAGGGGTTTGACCTCAGAGCTGAAGACAGAGCAGCACAGCCCTCCTCTGTGACCAGACAGCCAGACAGCCTACAGAGAGACACAACAGCTCTCTAGGTTGGTGGACTGGTGTCAATCATCTTGTAGGACACCCATATATTTGTCAATGACACAAACATTGTGATGAAACATCAGATGTTCAGAGTATTTGTTTTACTAAGCTCAGTACCGACCTGACTGAAACAGCTGTACTTACCCCAGTGTGTGTAGTTTAAAGTCTGGATCCTCCAGTCCAGCAGAGGGCAGTGTAACTCAGCTCAGTACCGACCTGACTGAAACAGCTGTACTTACCCCAGTGTGTGTAGTTTACAGTCTGGATCCTCCAGTCCAGCAGACAGCAGTGTAACTCCTGAGTCCTGCAGGTCATTGTCTCTCAGCTCCAGTTGTTTCAGTTGTGAGTTGGGTGAACTCAGGACTGAGGCCAGATCTGAACAGCAACCCTCTGTCAGACCACACTGACCTAGACTAGAGGGCAGAAGAGCACATGATTAACAAATGTTTAAAACATCCACATAATAACTCATACTGAAGAAAGTTAACTCACACTAGTGTCTGTATGTTGCAGAGTGGACTGGTTAGTCCAACACAGAGCAGCTTCACTCCTCTGTCTCCCAGGTCATTGTAGCTGAGGTCCAGTTCTCTCAGGGGGGAGTTTGGTGTCTGCAGAGCTGAAGCCAGAGTCTCACAGGATTCATATGTGAGTTTACAGCCAGCCAGTCTGGAGAGAGGAGATATAGTGATACACTGATAAATATGCAAAGCTTTAAGAATAATGAGATGCATTAAGACAATAACAGAAGGACACATGATTAACCAATGTTAAAAACATACTAACTCACTCAAGATATTTACCTTAGTTTTATATATGTTATGTATGTTTCTGGATATGTCCCAAAAATGTTAAAATAATGTTAAAAACATACACATACTAACTATACTGAACAGAAATATAAACGCAACATGTAAAGTGTTGGTTCCACGAGCTGTTGCTAGAGAATTTCATGTTAATTTCTCTACCATAAACCGCCTCCAACATCATTTTAGAGAATTTGGCAGTACATCCAACCAGCCTCACAACCGCAGACCACTTGTAACCACGCCATTCCAGGACCTCCACATCCGGCTTCTTCACCTGCAGGATGGTCTGAGACAAGCCACCAGGACAGCCGATTTAACTGTGGGTTTTCACAACCGAATAATTTCTGCACAAACTGTCAGAAACCGTCTCAGGGAAGCTCATCTGCGTGCTCGTCATCCTCACCAGGGTCTTGACCTGACTGCAGTTCGGCGTCGTAACCGACTTCAGTGGGCAAATGCTCACCTTCGATGGCCACTGGCACACTGGAGGAGTGTGCTCTTCACGGATGAATCCCGGTTTCAACTGTACCGGGAAGATGGCAGAAAGAGTGTATGGCGTCGTGATGGCATTGTGTGGGCGAGCGGTTTGCTGATGTCAATGTGGTTAACAGAGTGCCCCATGGTGGCGGTGGGGTTATGGTATGGGCAGGCATAAGCTACGGACAATGAACACAATCACATTTTATCGATGGCAATTTGAATGCACAGAGATACCGTGACGAGATCCTGAGGCCCATTGACGTGCCATTCATCTGCTGCCATCACCTCATGTTTCAGCATGATAATGCACGGCCCCGTGTCGCAAGGATCTGTATACAATTCCTGGAAGCTGAAAATGTCCCAGTTCTTCCATGGACTGCATACTCACCAGACATGCATGTTTGGGAGGCTCTGGATCGACGTGTACGACAGCGTCTTCCAGTTCCCGGCAGTTTTCAGCAACTTCGCACAGCCATTGAAGAGGAGTGGGACAACATTCCACAGGCCACAATCAACAGCCTGATCAACTCTGTGAAGGAGATGTGTCGCGCTGCATGAGGCAAATGGTGGTCACACCAGATACGGACTGGTTTTCTGATACACACCCATACTTATTTTTTTTAAGGTATCTGTGACCAACAGATGCATATCTGAATTCCCATTTATGTGAAATCCATAGATTAGGGCCTAATGAATTTATTTCAATTGACTGATTTCCTCATAGGAACTGTAACTCAGTAAAACCTTTTAAATTGTTATATGTTGCATTTATATTTTTGTTCAGTATACAGTACATACATAATATATAAACACTCACAGTGGATACTGAAGATATTTAACTCACACTAGTGTCTGTATGTTGCAGAGTGGACTGGTTAGTCCAACACAGAGCAGCTCCACTCCTCTGTCTCCCAGGTCATTGTAGCTGAGGTCCAGTTCTCTCAGGGGGGAGTTTGGTGTCTGCAGAGCTGAAGCCAGAGTCTCACAGGATTCATATGTGAGTTTACAGCCAGACAGTCTGGAGAGAGGAGATATGTTGATACACTGTTAAATATGCAAAGCTTTAATAACAATGAGATGCATTAATACAATAACAGAAGGACACAACCAATGTTAAAAACATACTAACTCACTCAAGATATTTACCTTAGTTTTATATATGTTATGTATGTTTCTGGATATGTCCCAAAATGTTAAAATAATTTTAAAAACATACACATACTAACTATACTGAACAAAAATATAAACCCAACATGTAAAGTGTAGGTCCCACGTTTCATGAGCTGAAATAAAAGATCCCAGAAATGTTCCATACGCACAAAAGCATATTTCTCTCAAATGTTGTGCATAAATTTGTTTAGATCCCTGTTAGTGAGCATTTCTCCTTTGTTAAGATAATCCATCCACCTGACAGGTGTGGTATATCAAGAAGGTGATTAAACAGCATGATTATTACACAGGTGCACCTTGTGCTGGGGACGATAAAAGGCCACTCTAAAATGTGCAGTTTTGTCACACAACACAATGCCACAGATGTGTCAAGTTTTGAGGGAGCGTGCAATTGGCATGATGACTGCAGGAATGTCCACCAGAGCTGTTGCTAGAGAATTGAATGTTAATTTCTCTACCATAAACCCCCTCCAACATCGTTTTAGAGAATTTGGCTGTACATCCAACCAACGTTGTGAACAGAGTGCCCCATGGTGGCGGTGGGGTTATGGTATGGGCAGGCATAAGCTACGGACAATGAACACAATCACATTTTATCGATGGCAATTTGAATGCACAGAGATACCGTGACGAGATCCTGAGGCCCATTCAACCGCCGCCATCACCTCATGTTTCAGCATGATAATGCACGGCCCCATGTCGCAAGGATCTGTACACAATTCCTGGAAGCTGAAATTGTCCCAGTTCTTCCATGGACTGCATACTCACCAGACATGCATGTTTGGGATGCTCTGGATCGACGTGTACGACAGCGTCTTCCAGTTCCCGGCAGTTTCCAGCAACTTCGCACAGCCATTGAAGAGGAGTGGGACAACATTCCACAGGCCACAATCAACAGCCTGATCAACTCTATGTGAAGGAGATGTGTCGCGCTGCATGAGGCAAATGGTGGTCACACCAGATACGGACTGGTTTTCTGATACACACCCATACTTATTTTTAAGGTATCTGTGACCAACAGATGCATATCTGAATTCCCATTTATGTGAAATCCATAGATTAGGGCCTAATGAATTTATTTCAATTGACTGATTTCCTCATGAACTGTAACTCAGTAAAACCTTTGAAATTGTTGCATGTTGCATTTATATTTTTGTTCAGTATACAGTACATACATAATATATAAACACTCACAGTGGATACTGAAGATAGTTAACTCACACTAGTGTCTGTATGTTGCAGAGTGCACTGGTTAGTCCAACACAGAGCAGCTCCACTCCTCTGTCTCCCAGGTCATTGTAGCTGAGGTCCAGTTCTCTCAGGGGGGAGTTTGGTGTCTGCAGAGCTGAGGCCAGAGTCTCACAGGATTCATTTTTGAGTTTACAGCAATCCAGTCTGGAGAGAGGAGATAATCTGTTAGATATACAAATCCTTCAGAATAATGATACTGTATACATCAACTCAATAGCAGAACTTACAGTGCTCTCTTGCAGGTTTTCACTACCGGGAGCAACCTCTGATAACCTGTCTCTGATGTGGTGTATGTCTTCAGGTCAAACTCCTCCAGCACCTCCTCTGACATCAGTAACAGGTAGGCCAGGGCTGAACATTGTTGAGGTTCTAGCTCTGTTTCTGAAAGAGTTCCTGATCGCAGGGAGGTTTGCATTTCTTCAACTAGAGAGTTGGCACCAAGTTCATTCAGACAGTGGAACAAGTTGATGATCCTTTCTGGTGAGGATTCCCATTCGATGTTGTCTGAAAGGTACCTGACTGTTCTCTCAACTGTTTCCTCATTGCTCTGTGTTGTACTTCCGGTCTGTGTCAGAAGGCCTTGTAACCGATTCTGATTGGACTCCAGTGAGAGACCCAGAAGGAAGCGGAGGAACAGGTCCAGGTGTCCATTCTCACTCTTCAAGGCCTGGTCCACTGCTCTCCTGTGTAAGTCAAACAACTGGATTGACTCCTCCTCTTCATCCTCACTAGTGGGGGAAAAAACATGTTCCTTCTTGTCCAGACATGATTCTAAAGCATGCACTGCTGCTAGAAACTCCTGAATGCTCAGATGCACAAAGCTGTAGACCTTCTCTTGGTTCAGCCCAGATTCTTCTTTAAAGATCTCTGTACACAATGCTGAGTACTCTGATGCCTCTGTGACATCAAGGCCACACTCTCTCAGGTCCTCCTCATAGAAGATCAGGTTGCCCTTCTGCAGCTGTTGGAAAGCCAGCTTTGCCAGTTTCAGGATCATCTCTTTGTCTGACTGAGACAGTTCCTTTGGGTTTGTCTCTGTGGCTTTGTTGTACTTCCTGTTCTTCACAATGAATTGGATGAGCGTGAAGTGTGTGTACATCTGGGTCTGAGTTTTGGGGACTTCATCCTTCTCTGCCTCTTTCAGCATCATCTCAAGGACAGTGGCTGATATCCAACAGAAGACTGGCATGTGGCACATGATGTGGAGGCTCCTTGATGTCTTCATGTGTTTGATGATTTCATTGGCCAGATTCTGATCTGTGATTTTCTTCCTGAAGTACTCCTCCTTCTGTGGATCATTGAACCCTCGTACCTCTGTCACCTGGTCAACACACTCAGGTGGGATCTGATTGGCTGCTGCAGGCCGTGAGGTTATCCAGAGGAGAGCAGAGGGAAGCAGATTCCCCTTGATGAGGTTTGTCAGCAGCACGTCCACTGAGGTTGGCTTCGTGACATCACAGCACTTCTCATTGTTTTTGAAGTCTAGAGGAAGTCGACACTCATCCAGACCATCAAAAATAAAAACAGTTTTGGTTTCACCATCTTCAATGCTGTCAATCTCTTTCAGCTCTGAGAAGTAGTGGGAAAGAAGTTGCATCAGACTGTATTGGTCCTTTTTCAGGTTCAGATCACGGAAAGGAAGAGGAAACATGAAATTAACGTCCTGATTTGCTTTTCCCTCTGCCCAGTCAAGGATGACCTTCTGCACAGAGACTGTTTTTCCAATGCCAGCGATTCCTTTTGTCAGCACAGTTCTGATAGGTTTGTCTTGTCCAGGTAAAGGCTTGAAGATGTCGTTGCATTTGATTGGTGTCTCTTGTGTGGTTTGTTTCTTGGATGCCATCTCTATCTGTCTCACCTCATGTTCATTATTGACCCCTCCACTTCCACCCTCTGTGATGTAGAGCTCTGTGTAGATGTCCTTTAACAGACTTCCATGGTGTCCAATTCCTTCAGATATGTGTTGATACTTGTGTTTCAGTTTAGCCTTAATGTCTTGTTGGACTGTCAGAAGAGTTTGACCTGTAGGAAAACAATGAGATTGATATTAATCCCATAAAACTAGAAGATTAACTTTTGAAAGTTCAAACTGATCAACATGATCTAATATTAAAGAAGTGATTTGATCAATAGAGAAAGATGTAAGGTGTGGACGGGAGGGCTGTTGTAACTCCCAGTCTTACTCCTCATACCCAGAGGGTTGTGTGTGAACATTACAGCACCCTGGCTGACAATCCCCTCCATCGTCTCAACTGAATCCTGAACGTTTTCATAGTCCAACTGGTAGTCAGAGCTTTTCATCTGTTGTTCAGACATTTTGCCACGTCTCAGAGGTTCCCGGCTGGGTGTAGGTGACTCTGCTCTGGGCTTCTGGACACTTTCAACAAAACAGGGAGACAGATCACTTCATCAATAGTGCATCAATATCACATCAACAACTGCATAGCTGAACTCAAGTCCTGATGTTTCTTTGAAATGAGGGGCTGCTGTTCTGAAGCCTTTTCCAGATTGCAAAAAATCTGAAGCATGTATGGGATTCTCTACTTTACGTAGTCTCTACTCTACTCATTCACTGTATGGGATTCTCTACTTTACGTAGTCTCTACTCTACTCATTCACTGCCCAGAGAACAGACTACTCTGGCCATTTCAGTGATGAATGGAGAATGGTGCTTGTTTAAAAAAGCTACATCAATCAATGTCTGCAAGATCACATCCTGATAGTATTCTACAGAACCCAATATAATAGCATAGTATAAAGTTACTGGAAGACAAAACATTTCTTATGAGATGTTAAGATGACTGTGCGAATTGGTCAAATTTCTCTCTCATGTGGTTAAAACCCAACAGAGTGCCACTAGGCAAAATATGTGCTGTGATTGAAACAAAACACAGGTATGCTGCAGTTTGTTAACATCATCTGCTCTACAATTCACTCACTGTACTTCATTCAAAACACAAAACAGCACTGTACAAAACTCAACTGATTGAGATCAAATGGTTGACTTGCAGAGATGCTTCATGGTCGTTTCACAGGTAAAACGAAGAATTTCCAAGACCGGCCTGATTGAAACAGCAAATTTGTCGGCAAACTTTCCAAAATGTCGACAAAACAAAATACGCGGTGGGATCTTTTGTGTTTGTAAAATGTATTATGCGAAAAATGGCGGTGGAAACGCATGTATCCGCAAATATTGATATAATAACCATCATATGGAAGTAAAGTTGGAGTCACGAGATGACATGCTGTGTGGTCCTCCCACTACGACTCAGGAAAGCATGTCGTTTATTAGACTACAGATGAAATAAGTTCTGATGAACTTCACAGGGTGGTGAAAGGGCCCGGTGACAAGCTTGATGCTCCTTTCAATAAATATCCAGGGTCTTATTCTGGTGGGTTCTGTCATCATTACAATCCAGATGATGATCTATGGGGTTATAATGATGACAGAACCCTGACAGTTTGTATTTTGAATTTCATGGTCGCACATTGAGATTCATGGTTGTAAGTACGGTTCCTCTTCAAGCCTCTTCCTGAGATTTGATTGATGGAACAATCTGGCCAATGGTTGCAACAATAGGCAGCTGTGGTTTTGGCTGATTGGTCAGGAGTAAAAAGGTCATGCCCCCAAAGCTGCTGAAACCATTTTTTTTCACATACGAATCTCTTTCTACAACAGGGGGGCGGAAGGGCGGCGGAAGAGGGCGGTTACCTTCTTTTAAAGCTACAGTTTGCTATTTTTATGTATGTTTAAAAAATATATATACAGTGGGGAGAACAAGTATTTGATACACTGCCGATTTTGCAGGTTTTCCTACTTACAAAGCATGTTGAGGTCTGTAATTTTTATCATAGGTACACTTCAACTGTGAGAGATGGAATCTAAAACAAAAATCCAGAAAATCACATTGTATGATTTTTAAGTAATTAATTTGCATTTTATTGCATGACATAAGTATTTGATCACCTACCAACCAGTAAGAATTCCGGCTCTCACAGACCTGTTAGTTTTTCTTTAAGAAGCCCTCCTGTTCTCCACTCATTACCTGTATTAACTGCACCTGTTTGAACTCGTTACCTGTATAAAAGACACCTGTCCACACACTCAATCAAACAGACTCCAACCTCTCCACAATGGCCAAGACCAGAGAGCTGTGTAAGGACATCAGGGATACAATTGTAGACCTGCACAAGGCTGGGATGGGCTACAGGACAATAGGCAAGCAGCTTGGTGAGAAGGCAACAACTGTTGGCGCAATTATTAAAAATGGAAGAAGTTCAAGATGACGGTCAATCACCCTCAGTCTGGGGCTCCATGCAAGATCTCACCTCGTGGGGCATCAATGATCATGAGGAAGGTAAGGGATCAGCCCAGAACTACACGTCAGGACCTGGTCAATGACCTGAAGAGAGCTGGGACCACAGTCTCATCGAAAACCATTAGTAACACACTACGCCGTCATGGATTAAAATCCTGCAACGCACGCAAGGTCCCCCTGCTCAAGCCAGCGCATGTCCAGGCCCATCTGAAGTTTGCCAATGACCATCTGGATGATCCAGAGGAGGAATGGGAGAAGGGCATGTGGTCTGATGAGACAAAAATAGAGCTTTTTGGTCTAAACTCCACTCGCCGTGTTTGGAGGAAGAAGAAGGATGAGTACAACCCCAAGAACACCATCCCAACCGTGAAGCATGGAAGTGGAAACATCATTCTTTGGGGATGCTTTTCTGCAAAGGGGACAGGACGACTGCACCGTATTGAGGGGAGGATGGATGGGGCCATGTATCGCGAGATCTTGGCTAACAACCTCCTTCCCTCAGTAAGAGCATTGAAGATGGGTCGTGGCTGGGTCTTCCAGCATGACAACGACCTGAAACACACAGCCAGGGCAACTAAGGAGTGGCTCCGTAAGAAGCATCTCAAGGTCCTGGAGTGGCCTAGCCAGTCTCCAGACCTGAACCCAATAGAACATCTTTGGAGGGAGCTGAAAGTCCGTATTGCCCAGCGACAGCCCCGAAACCTGAAGGATCTGGAGAAGGTCTGTATGGAGGAGTGGGCCAAAATCCCTGCTGCAGTGTGTGCAAACCTGGTCAAGACCTACAGGAAACGTATGATCTCTGTAATTGCAAACAAAGGTTTCTGTACCAAATATTAAGTTCTGCTTTTCTGATATATCAAATACTTATGTCATGCAATAAAATGCAAATGAATTACTTAAAAATCATACAATGTGATTTTCTGGATTTTTGAAGTGTACCTATGATAAAAATTACAGACCTCTACATGCTTTGGAAGTAGGAAAACCTGCAAAATCGGCAGTGTATCAAATACTTGTTCTCCCCAGTGTATGTATATATATATATATATATATATATATATATAACTCCTTTTTTCTCCCCAATTTCGTGGTGTCCAATTGGTAGTTAAAGTCTTGTCCCATCGCTGCAACTCCCGTATGGACTTGGGAGAGGCGAAGGTCGAGGGCCGTGCGTCCTCCGAAACACAACCCAGCCGAGCCGCACTGCTTCTTGACACAATGCCCGCTTAACCTGGAAGCCAGCTGGGTTAAATGTGCACCTGGCAACCGTGTCAGCGTGAACTGCGCCAGGGAGTCGCTAGTGCGCGATGGGACAAGAACATCCCTGCTGGCCAAACCCCCCCCCTAACCTGGACGACACTGGGCCAATTGTGCGCCGCCCCATGGGTCTCCCGGTCGCGGCCGGCTGCGACAGAGCCTGGACTCAAACCAGGATCTCTAGTGGTACAGCTAGCACTGCGATGCAGTGCCTTAGACCACTGCCCCAGGGAGGCCCGCTGGTCAAAGGATTTTTGGAAACACTTCTCTTAAATTAGTTGTATATCTTTAAAATAACTAAATTTACAATTGATCTCTTACCTCTTAGAACTGGTGTCTTGAGTCAGACTCTTTTTAGAGGCAGTGGTAACCTCCTCTCTCTCAGAATACTCCCTCTTAGAGGCAGTGCCTCTCTCCTCTCTCGCCCCAGACAGACTCGTTTTAGAGGCAGTGGTCCCCTCCTCTCTCTCCCCAGAGAGACTCATTTTAGAGGCAGTGGTCCCCTCCTCTCTCTCCCCAGAGAGACTCATTTTAGAGGCAGTGGTCCCCTCCTCTCTCTCCCCAGAGAGACTCATTTTAGAGGCAGTGGTCCCCTCCTCTCTCTCCCCAGAGAGACTCTTTTTAGAGGCAGTGGTCCCCTCCTCTCTCTCCCCAGAGAGACTCATTTTAGAGGCAGTGGTCCCCTCCTCTCTCTCCCCAGAGAGACTCATTTTAGAGGCAGTGGTCCCCTCCTCTCTCTCCCCAGAGAGACTCATTTTAGAGGCAGTGGTCCCCTCCTCTCTCTCCCCAGAGAGACTCTTTTTAGAGGCAGTGGTCCCCTCCTCTCTCTCCCCAGAGAGACTCATTTTAGAGGCAGTGGTCCCCTCCTCTCTCTCCCCAGAGAGACTCATTTTAGAGTCACAGCTCACTCAGCTACAATAAGAAATAACAGAACAGTCAATATTTCTGAACATTGTTGAAGTAGCATTAACATTGACAAGACTTTTACAGAGTTCACACAACAACGTCACCTGCTAAATTAAATTACCTCAATAACAGCATGTCAGTTAAATATAACAACCAGAACCGTTGTTTTTTTTTTGTTCACTGTTCAGACCAGCAAAATTAAGTTCTGAACCGGTTCAAACCCAAAAAAAGTAACGGTTTATATTGTTCATATCTGTTCATTTCTTAAACCTCTGAAATCTCTCTATTTTTATTTAATTTAGCTCAACATTAAATGACTTGACCAATCAGCGCTGATAGAACAGCTTGCTGTGGAACGGGCAAGCTATTTAAATGCATTGGACAGTGTAGTGACATTTAGCGTGAGGGGAAAGAGTGAGAGGAGGTTGGAGGAGGAGGCTTGGCATCTTGTTGTTATGACATGCATTATCTGAATTACGTCTACAGAATTATACCTACATTGGACCGGCGTCTATGAAGGAACTTTGAAGGTCTTTGAACTTCAGAGATTTGGTTTAACTAATGTTGGACCAGCGCTAGCTAGCTAGTTTCTGTGTGCAGAGCGACACCAGAATAAAACATTAATAAAAGTCAACTTTTTGTAGTTAATAAATCCAATGTAAAACTTAATAACCATAGTATCCTTAACTAGCATTGAAAAGGTTAATTAATTCATTTTCCTGTAATAAATTCTCTCTCCCTAATTTCTGAATCACGCTACAGTAGACTATGCACACTGGCAAAGACTTTCAGCTGGCAGGCAGACACTGGAATACGACACTGGGGAACAAAATGGCTGGAACGCAAAATAACGTTACTAAATGGTTCCCGTGCTTTGAAAATAAAATAACGGTTTCGTTCTAATTCTGTCCCTCGAAGAATTGAAATTATTATTCCCTGAACAGGTTCCAATCATTGTTGGTAACAACAAAACACTATTTATATATTTTTTTAAAAGCAATATATTAATATCAGTGGAGGCTGCTGAGGGGAGGACGGCTCATAATAATGTCTGGAATGGAGTAAATGGAATGGTATCAAACACATGGTTTTCACTTGGTTATGAACACAGCATGATGTCCGATGTCCACCAGATGCATATGAGGTTTTGTTTTGCCGGATGTCTAGCCAGTATTTTCCATACATGACGCACGTGCTTCACTTTTAAACTCGCTAAAAGCTAAAAGCTAGTTGGAGTCTGTGTGTGTACTTCCATTTGTAACGCCGCACGGTAAAGCAACGCACAAGTTGAAAATATTTAATGCATGCAGAACGCAGCACAGCCTCGTGCGCCATCCCCAACGTAGCGTTGCGGAACGCAAAGAGTTTGATCCATCTTGTGGACATGAGGCAAGTACGTTTGATTGTGCCTGAGCTGGGGTGTTTTCATTAGTGCACACTGTAGAAAACTGTAGCAAAACATTTTGCAACAAAAACTAGAGTTTCTATTAGACAAATTCAGGTAGGTCCCTCTCCGTTTTGGTCCGTTTACTGAAAAGGCCGACACCCACTGCTTGAGTTCACTTGAGGTGCGGTACCGGTTATCTCAATCTGTACACTGGCTGGCGGGGTTTTCATCAAGACAAATGGTGTGTGCTGATGTAACAGTTCTGCTTCCGTCCCTCTCCGAGCCTCTACCTGGGCTCGAACCAGGGACCCTCTGCACACAATGACAACAGTCAACCTCGAAGAATCGTTACCTATCGCTCCACAAAAGCCGCGGCCCTTGCAAAGCAAAGGGAAACAACTACTTCAAGGTCTCAGAGCGAGTGACGTTACCGATTGAAACGCTACTAGCGCGCACCGCTAACTAGCTAGCCGTTTAGCACCGGTTACACTGACAATCATTGAACCCATTGGTTCACGTTAAATCAAGTGCACCAAAAAGCTGCTCTCAATCTAAACTAAATACATTTTATTTAGCCCTACATATAAACTACTACCTTTCCGATCTGTTTAACCAGAAAGCTGCTCTCAATCTAAACTAAATACATTTTATTTAGCCCTACATATAAACTATTGGTAGTTCATTTTCCTTTTGTTGCATATCACTTTTACTTAGCCAACGTGACAAGATACTTTTTTTTATTTTACTGTTCATAGTCACAAACAATTAAGACCGCCCAATCTGTTATTTGATTTTAAAAGGATCCCCAATAGCTGACTCCATAACAACAGCTAGTCTACCTGGTTGGATCCCCATTAGCTGACTCCATAATAACAGCTAGTCTACCTGGTTGGATCCCCATTAGCTGACTCCATAACAACAGCTAGTCTACCTGGTTGGATCCCCATTAGCTGACTCCATAACAACAGCTAGTCTACCTGGTTGGATCCCCATTAGCTGACTCCATAACAACAGCTAGTCTACCTGGTTGGATCCCCATTAGCTGACTCCATAACAACAGCTAGTCTACCTGGTTGGATCCCCATTAGCTGACTCCATAACAACAGCTAGTCTACCTGGTTGGTTCCCCATTAGCTGACTCCATAACAACAGCTAGTCTACCTGGTTGGATCCCCATTAGCTGACTCCATAACAACAGCTAGTCTACCTGGTTGGATCCCCATTAGCTGACTCCATAACAACAGCTAGTCTACCTGGTTGGATCCCCATTAGCTGACTCCATAACAACAGCTAGTCTACCTGGTTGGATCCCCATTAGCTGACTCCATAACAACAGCTAGTCTACCTGGTTGGATCCCCATTAGCTGACTCCATAACAACAGCTAGTCTACCTGGTTGGATCCCCATTAGCCGACTCCATAACAACAGCTAGTCTCCCTGGTTGGATCCCCATTAGCTGACTCCATAACAACAGCTAGTCTACCTGGTTGGATCCCCATTAGCTGACTCCATAACAACAGCTAGTCTACCTGGTTGGATCCCCATTAGCTGACTCCATAACAACAGCTAGTCTACCTGGTTGGATCCCCATTAGCTGACTCCATAACAACAGCTAGTCTACCTGGTTGGATCCCCATTAGCTGACTCCATAACAACAGCTAGTCTACCTGGTTGGATCCCCATTAGCTGACTCCATAACAACAGCTAGTCTACCTGGTTGGATCCCCATTAGCTGACTCCATAACAACAGCTAGTCTACCTGGTTGGATCCCCATTAGCCGACTCCATAACAACAGCTAGTCTCCCTGGTTGGATCCCCATTAGCTGACTCCATAACAACAGCTAGTCTACCTGGTTGGATCCCCATTAGCTGACTCCATAACAACAGCTAGTCTACCTGGTTGGATCCCCATTAGCCGACTCCATAACAACAGCTAGTCTCCCTGGTTGGATCCCCATTAGCTGACTCCATAACAACAGCTAGTCTACCTGGTTGGATCCCCATTAGCTGACTCCATAACAACAGCTAGTCTACCTGGTTGGATCCCCATTAGCTGACTCCATAACAACAGCTAGTCTACCTGGTTGGATCCCCATTAGCTGACTCCATAACAACAGCTAGTCTACCTGGTTGGATCCCCATTAGCTGACTCCATAACAACAGCTAGTCTACCTGGTTGGATCCCCATTAACTGACTCCATAACACCTGGGGTCCAAACACAACTAAAAGACATTACAGACATCGACTTTCCAGTTGACATTGAAAGACGGTAGTAGACTTTATAAAACATTTACCAAGTAGACATTACAGCCAGTTAAAATAGCTGACAGGTATTTCTTCCTAACCCTTTAAGAGAATACAGGCTACACACCACTGTTCCTTGTTCTGGTTTAGTAGTAGCCTACAAGGTGACATTGCTTTGTTATGCAGGAAAAGTTCAAATTATGGAAAAATTGGTTTGTCTGGCAAGTACATTTGATTGAGCCTAGTTGTACTCATTAGTGCACACCTTCTGAAACCGTACCAACATGTTTGATTGAGCCTGGTTGTAGTCATTAGTGCACAGCTTCCCAAACCGTACCAAAACATTTCGCAACAGAAAAGGTTTTGGAACGACAGGGAGGAACAAATGTAGGTAGCTCCCAACCCGTATCGTTTAGTAACCCGAATGGTTTAGTAACCCGTATCGTTTAGTAACCCGTATCGTTTAGTAACCCGTATGGTTTAGTAACCCGTATCGTTTAGTAACCCGTATCGTTTAGTAACCCGTATGGTTTAGTAACCCGTATCGTTTAGTAACCCGTATCGTTTAGTAACCCGTATGGTTTAGTAACCCGTATCGTTTAGTAACCCGTATCGTTTAGTAACCCGTATCGTTTAGTAACCCGTATGGTTTAGTAACCATTTACATTACATTTACATTTTAGTCATTTAGCAGACGCTCTTATCCAGAGCGACTTACAGTTGGTGAATACAATATTTTTTTTTTTTTTTTTTTTTTTATACTGGCCCCCCGTGGGAATCGAACCCACAACCGTGGCATTGCAAACGCCATGCTGTATCAACTGCGCTACATCCCTGCCGGCCATTCCCTCCCCTACCCTGGACGACGCTGGGCCAATTGTGCGCCGCCCATGAGTCTCCCGGTCGCGGCCGGCCCGTATCGTTTAGTAACCCGTATGGTTTAGTTTTTATGCCCATAGTTGCACGTGACTTTTACTTGACCAGACGGACTAGTTTCTTTAGCGACAGCTTTACAAAGAAATCCGATGCACGTCTTCCTTCAGGAAGTTAAAGAAATTAAAGTTTTGACCGTCTTGTGTATCATGCGTAATCATGATAAATGTGCTGTCAATCGCTTATAACAATAATACCCTACTAGTCTATCACATCATATTGATTAGGCTAACCAATATAGTATTCAAAATATGCCTAAAATGATCATTCTTGAAAGTTGATATCAGTATTGTATAACTTTACAATTCTGCGGATGCTTTACCCCCTAAATCAACTCTCTATAATAGTCTAACTTCTCAAAAACACTTTTCTATATTAAATTGTAAATGAACGTTACAAACCTCAAAACATTTTTCTTCAACCATACTTCCTTATAAATGTACTTCCTATTTCAGTCGTCTGCGGCAGAGGAGGCTGGTGGGAGGAGCTATAGGTGGATGGGCTCATTCTAATGGCTGGAATGGAATTAATGGAATGGAGTCAAACATTTGGTTTCCATATGTTTGATACCGTTCCTCTGATTCCATTCCAGCCATTAGAATGAGCCCTTCCTCCTATAGCTCCTCCCACCAGCATCTGGTCAGCAGGTTCAACACTTGTAGGTTTATATTATATGTTGATATTTATGTCATGTAAAGTCTTCGTACACTTCATGCAAGGCAAGTATTCAGCCCATAAATTCATATTCCATCTGGTAAAAGTGGATTTTTATCATTTTATTTGATTGTGATGTTTTGCAGTGCTACCAGGAGAGGGAAGTGTGACAACACCCAGGTTTGGCAGAAGGACTCCAGACAGTCATATCTGTGTGGTAACATGATAGGATGGGTAACCAATGATGTATAGTATATATACAAAAGTATGTGGACACCCCTTCAAATGAGTCGATTCGGCTATTTCTGCCACACCCGTTGCTGACAGGTATATAAAATCGAGCACACAGCCGTCCAATCTCCATAGACAAACATTGGCAGTAGAATGGCCTTACTGAAGAGCTCAGTGATTTCAATGTTGCACCGTCACAGGATGCCACCTTTCCAACAAGTCAGTTCGTCAAATTTCTGCCCTGCTGGAGCTTCCCCGGTCAACTGTAAGTGCTGTTATTGTGAAGTGGAAACGTCTAGGAGCAACAATGGCTCAGCCGAGAAGTGGTAGGCCACACAAGCTCACAGAACGGGACCACCGAGTGCTGAAGGGCGTAAAGATCGTCTGTCCTCGGTTGCAACACTCACTACCGAGTTCCAAACTGCCTCTGGAAGCAACATCAGCACATGTTTGTCGGGAGCTTCATGAAATGGGTTTTCATGGCTGAGCAGCCGCACACAAGCCTAAGATCACCATGCACAATGCCAAGCGTCGGCTGGAGTGGTGTAAAGCTCGCCGCCATTGGACTCTGGAGCAGTGGAAACGCGTTCTCTGGAGTGATGAATCACTTCAGTGCGGTTAAACAACTTGAAACTAGAAAGATGTGTAGAACCCCAATCCATTCGAGGTGAAGGAACTCCAGCAAAATCCATCTTTTAATCTCACTTCTGATACCATGTCTTGTTTTGCTTTGTACAAAATAATAAAATGCAGGACGACAGGATCTTTATAAACGTAGCTCTTTATTAAAATATAACTGGCACGTTCATCTTTAAGATGACCTCACCACCTGGGTGGTCTTAACCAATTATAGTGCAGTATGATACGATGGTAAAAGGGATCCAATTACAATTCAGTATGCTGACACATATGAATATTACAGTAGCCTAGGACAACAAAAAATAAAAGCGTGTACTGTATGACAGAGTGATAGACCGTGTACTGTATGACAGAGTGATAGACCGTGTACTGTATGACAGAGTGATAGACCGTGTACTGTATGACAGAGTGATAGACCGTGTACTGTATGACAGAGTGATAGACCGTGTACTGTATGACAGAGTGATAGACCGTGTACTGTATGACAGAGTGATAGACAGTGTACTGTATGACAGAGTGATAGACCGTGTACTGTATGACAGAGTGATAGACCGTGTACTGTATGACAGAGTGATAGACCGTGTACTGTATGACAGAGTGATAGACCGTGTACTGTATGACAGAGTGATAGACCGTGTACTGTATGACAGAGTGATAGACCGTGTACTGTATGACAGAGTGATAGACCGTGTACTGTATGACAGAGTGATAGACCGTGTACTGTATGACAGAGTGATAGACCGTGTACTGTATGACAGAGTGATAGACCGTGTACTGTATGACAGAGTGATAGACCGTGTACTGTATGACAGAGTGATAGACCGTGTACTGTATGACAGAGTGATAGACCGTGTACTGTATGACAGAGTGATAGACCGTGTACTGTATGACAGAGTGATAGACCGTGTACTGTATGACAGAGTGATAGACCGTGTACTGTATGACAGAGTGATAGACCGTGTACTGTATGACAGAGTGATAGACCATTTTGTCAACATGAAAGAGAGGAGGATGTCATTGGCGTTTCTCTACAAGTAGGGTGAGTCAACATGTTTTTTATACTTGCACAAACACATAAATCAGGACCATGAACCATTCTTTGCAACTTGGGGTAACTCTCTGTGGTTCTAACTCAATAGTTGTTTAGTGGTCCGAAAATGTCGGAAACATTAACTTGCTTGACCATGCTGTAGGTCATGTAACTGTCTGTTACATAGAATATGCTTTGTGGACTTAACCGGACAGAAGTTGCTCTCTGGTTTTGTGATAAAACAAAGATGTGGTTTAATTTATTCTCCCACTGTGTCTTCTTATTGTCTCGACCTTTAGGCCTAAAGCCTATATCAGGGTCACAAGGCATATGAATTAACAGGTTATAGAGCAAAAACATTATTACAACACATAGATTGTATTGTATTTTTCTGTCTTCCCCAGTGATTTTACGCACGCACCTCTACTGGTGTGACCTCATAATTAGCGTGGATGCAATTTGGACCCCCAAGCTTTAGGCTTCTGTAGGACTGAACCTGCCGAGTTGATGTATGAGCTTCGGAATGTTTTAATTATAGGCTATGCCCAGGCTTTTCTCCGTTTATTTTACAAGTTGTATCATGTTAAATATCAGCCACTATCGAGAACCACCGTCAGTAAAACCCACATACATTTATAACTGTCACTTTAGTGTTCGTTTTCTTCAATTTGTAGCTTACATTTAGCATCATTCCATTCTGTTTCCCTTTCTTTCCTGTGTCACGTCAGTTGTTCCTGAGGGTCGTTAGCATTAGGCTAACGTTGTGCAAGAATTTAGGACATGTAGCCTGTTTGAATCATTATGGAACTCAGACCACACGTAGCAGGTTAAACCTGTAGCCAGTTCCATGATTAGTGAGAATTAGGGTAAATGTATAGGACCCCCCCTATTCAACCCCTATTGTACACTTTTTTTCCCCATCTTCCAATATGTCATGGATTGAACTTGAATATGACAACTTTCAGGATGAATCAAACCACTGTATTTTTTATTAATCAATATATTTAGTGTGTAAAGGTTCTCCAAACCAATTTTTTTTAATGATTCATACATACTTTCCTAACCCTAAAATGTGCCTAAATAATCTACAAAATCTGAGTATTTTTAAATCTACCAAGCAAGTGGGAGTGTTTTCAGCGGTTGAAATACATTTATTCAGCGGTCGCAAGCGAACCACCCCTTACAAAACCCGTTATGCAATTCTGTA
The DNA here is from genome assembly GCF_964263955.1 of Coregonus lavaretus. Classification (NCBI taxonomy): domain Eukaryota; kingdom Metazoa; phylum Chordata; class Actinopteri; order Salmoniformes; family Salmonidae; genus Coregonus; species Coregonus lavaretus. Next base: position 44,499 of record NW_028161407.1, read on the forward strand.
GATGTCTTACCCCTAAATCATCTGTCTCTCTATGATAGCCTAACTTCTCCAGAACACTTTTCTACATTAAATTGTAAAAGAAAGCTACAAACCTCCGATGTTTTTGTCTTCTACCCATAACGTCCATTTCTTCCTCTACTTCCTTATACATGGACTTCCTGTGTTGGGACATTTACAACACCTCGCCTTAACAGAGGTGACTACACTACATTTACAACACCTCACCTTAACAGAGGTGACTACACTACATTTACAACACCTCACCTTAACAGACTGACTACACTACATTTACAACACCTCACCTTAACAGACTGACTACACTACATTTACAACACCTCATCTTAACAGAGGTGACTACACTACATTTACAACACCTCACCTTAACAGACTGACTACACTACATTTACAACACCTCACCTTAACAGACTGACTACACTACATTTACAACACCTCACCTTAACAGACTGACTACACTACATTTACAACACCTCACCTTAACAGAGGTGACTACACTACATTTACAACACCTCACCTTAACAGACTGACTACACTACATTTACAACACCTCACCTTAACAGACTGACTACACTACATTTACAACACCTCACCTTAACAGACTGACTACACTACATTTACAACACCTCACCTTAACAGACTGACTACACTACATTTAAAACACCTCACCTTAACAGAGGTGACTACACTACATTTACAACACCTCATCTTAACAGAGGTGACTACAGCAAGTTGATGATGACTTTTGACTTCAGTGCGTTCAAATCAACTGGGAACTCTCCGACTTTCGACTTCAGTGCGATCAAAACAACTGGGAACTCTCCGACTTTCGACTTCAGTGTGGTCAAAACAACTTGGATCTCGGGAGAAAAAAAAAACGTTTCAATGCCCATTGCTGCACGTCACTTTTACTTGGCCTAATTGACGAAACGGACTTTTTTTTCAAAGAAACTAGTTTACCTGATACACGTCTTTCTCCAGTAATTGAAAGAGCGCAAAGCTAATATCACGATCATGTGCAGTCAATCGCCCATACCCTACCTCATAGCCCTGTAGCCTATAATATAACATTGATTCATATTGACTAGGCTAATCAATATGATCCAGCGACAACGTAAGTAAGCCTAAAATGATCCATATTGAACGTTGAAACCAGTATTTGAATAAGTTAACAATTCTGCGGATGTCTTACCCCCTAAATCACCTCTCTCTGCGATGGCCTAAACTTTTACAAAACACTTTTCTACATAAAATTGTAAAAGAACGCTGCAAACCTCAGAAACCTTTTTCTTCGACCGATAGTGTCCATTTTTCCCTCTACTTCCTATTTCAACACAGTGGGCGGGTTCACCACGTATAGGTTTATAGTATATATTTATGTAATGTAAAGTCTTCATAAAGTATTCAGCCCATAAATTCATATTTTATCTAGTAAAAGTTGATTTTTATTTCAGGATTTGATTTAGTGATCTATTGTATAGTGAACAAATTCAGTTAGGTCCCTCTCCGTTTTGGTCCGTTTACTGAAAAGGCTGACACCCACTGCTTGAGTTCACTTGAGGTGCGGTCAGATTATCTCAATCTGTACACTGGCTGGCGGGGTTTTCATCAAGACAGATGGTGTGTGCTGATGTAACAGTTCTGCTTCCGTCCCTCTCCGAGCCTCTACCTGGGCTCGAACCAGGGACCCTCTGCACACAATGACAACAGTCAACCTCGAAGAATCGTTACCCATCGCTCCACAAAAGTCGCGGCCCTTGCAAAGCAAAGGGAAACAACTACTTCAAGGTCTCAGAGCGAGTGACGTTACCGATTGAAACGCTACTAGCGCGCACCGCTAACTAGCTAGCCGTTTAGCACCGGTTACACTGACAATCATTGAACCCATTGGCTCACGTTAAATCAAGTGCACCAAAAAGCTGCTCTCAATCTAAACTAAATACATTTTATTTAGCCCTACATTTAAACTACTGCCTTTCCGATCTGTGTAACCAGAAAGCTGCTCTCAATCTAAACTAAATACATTTTATTTAGCCCTACATTTAAACTACTGGTAGTTCATTTTCCTTTTGTTGCATATCACTTTTACTTAGCCAACGTGACAAGATACTTTTTTTATTTTACTGTTCATAGTCACAAACAATTAAGACAGCCCAATCTGTTATTTGATTTTAAAAGGATCCCCAATAGCTGACTCCATAACAACAGCTAGTCTACCTGGTTGGATCCCCATTAGCTGACTCCATAACAACAGCTAGTCTACCTGGTTGGATCCCCATTAGCTGACTCCATAACAACAGCTAGTCTACCTGGTTGGATCCCCATTAGCTGACTCCATAACAACAGCTAGTCTACCTGGTTGGATCCCCATTAGCTGACTCCATAACAACAGCTAGTCTACCTGGTTGGATCCCCATTAGCTGACTCCATAACAACAGCTAATCTACCTGGTTGGATCCCCATTAGCTGACTCCATAACAACAGCTAGTCTCCCTGGTTGGATCCCCATTAGCTGACTCCATAACAACAGCTAGTCTACCTGGTTGGATCCCCATTAACTGACTCCATAACAACAGCTAGTCTACCTGGTTGGATCCCCATTAGCTGACTCCATAACAACAGCTAGTCTACCTGGTTGGATCCCCATTAGCTGACTCCATAACAACAGCTAATCTACCTGGTTGGATCCCCATTAGCTGACTCAATAACTCCTGGGGTCCACACACAACTAACTAAAAAAGATATTACAGACATCAACTTTACAGTGTACATTGAAAGACGGTAGTAGACATTATAAAACATTTACCAAGTAGACATTGCAGACAGTTAAAATAGCTGACAGGTATTTCTTCCTAACCCTTTAAGAGAATACAGGCTACACACCACTGTTTCTTGTTCTGGTTTAGTAGTAGTGTCGTATATGATGAATGGTGGTAATATTGCTGATGAACAAAAAGTCCGTTATGCTGCATCGTGTCAGAAGTTTTTATTCATACCACGAGGTTACAGCATAAATTCACAGACACGCGTTGCCTGGAGAACGCCTCCCAGATTGTTATGGCCGTTCTGTCGTCTCATCGTTTAACTCCTATTTATAAACAATGCAAAGGGAGGGGCTACTCCCTCTTCTGGCCAATCACCAGTCTCCCCTCGGGCGTCACCCTCCAAGCGGCACCTTTCAAATAACATCATAAAACATCCCCCCTTTGGCCTGAACAACCAACATTCCATTTCGTCATGAAAAACATTTAACAAAGGCATAATCTTCAGATACGATATTCCCCCCTTTCGAGACGAAATAAACGTCTCGAAAACAAACAGAATAAGATTATGACTATTAACCATTTATCTCATTGAATATTCTTAACCTTAAACCCAAAAACATTCTCCTCTAGAGTGTAAATACCTTTCTATGAAATACCTGTTTATGAAGTGTGAATACATTACTATGACATATGAACAACTGTTTATGAAGTATGAACACATTACTATGAATTATGAATAACTCTTTATGGAGTGTAAATACATTACTATGAATTATGAATATATCTCTATGGAGTGTGAGAGCGAAAAACTGTCCAGCAGCCATCCATCCATATCAATCAAGACAGTAAAATTCTCTCACCGTTCCTCTGCCCCAGGCAACCACCGTCGGTACTCCAGATAACCTCATAACTCATGTAAATGCATTTGAAACTATGATGTAATTAAATACCCATGTAAACAAAATCCTATCCATAAATATCCACTCTCAGGCTGGTCAACCCATAGGACCTGAAAGGGAATCTCTCCCTGCTTAAACATTCTGTCCCTAACCCCATCGAAATAAACAAAAGCATCTACGATCCTCATCTGCATTCAATAACATCAAACATAATTCTACTAAAATCAATACCTAAGAATATGACACAATTATGTATTACACATCAAATATGTCTATATTTCATTGCAGACACTGGAATGTAGTCCACTACACTTCCTCTTTTTGTAGTGTCCTCTTCCAATGGACTTGTTGATGATGGAATCAGCCACACCCTCCTTGTTTCATCTCCTCCAGTCATATTGTCTTTGTTTGAGTATTCCAATCTCCACATGTTCTCCCACATACTTCTGGAATGACAAGAAAATAAACGACCAAACAGTATCTTTTGCAAAACAACATTTTCAAATTAAACATCAATATCCACTAACAATCTAAAAATGATATATAAATGATGCATGAATCACATTATCCATCCCCCCCTTTGATTCATAAATCATACTAAAAATCATACTAATATTGAAAAAACAATTTGACAAATCATCAAATAATCCAAAATGATATTTATCCATCAGTAGGCCACTTGTCCCTCTTCGTCCAGATCCGGAACAGTCAACAATGGCATCTGAGTGTTGCCTCCAGGCACCACTTCTCCAACCTATCTCAATCTCATAACTTTCTCAAAAGTCAGTAACATATTACACAGTGCCTTAAAATGTACCCCATCACTGCCCCCTACTGGCCTAACTGATTTTGCATCCAAATGCATCCCTGATATTTTCCAAATGTTACACCATACCATGAATGAAGTCCCCCCTTCTCCCTTAAACTTATTCTTCAATGATAGGCTTGAAGACTATGACATGTCGCCATGTGTCTGCTAAATGACCAAAATGTAAATGTAATGTCACCCTTTTAACCCTAGATTTAGCTGTGTCCAATGCTATCCCTCTTATAATGGTAAAACCTCATATGGAAGCTTCAACGTTGACCTGTAACAACATCCTATCCCCCATAGGGTAAGAATATACTCTATCATAATTTCCCCTTATCCTCTAAAATTCCCATAGTCACATTGTCAGTCAAAAGCTAATCTTTTAACCATCAAAGTCCTGCTCTTCTTACTACCTGATATATAAAAAGTAACCTATTATTTGTCATTACTACCCTTAAGGTCATACTTATCCAAAGTTATCATCTAACATCCCAATCTGATCTTTCCATAAACATACCCCTTACCTCATATGTTTCATTAGAATAAACACCACTTTTATCCCTCAATATTTCACCTGAATACTTCAGAGTTTGCAATTACCTGATTTTACTCTCTCTCTAACCAATGCTCATAGGGTAATCTTTTCACCCAAGAACACTTAAACCCTACTGTTTTGACAACAACATTATTTTATCGGTCAATGACTGTTGCCGATACCACAGTCATGACAAAGCATAACATTTACCCACACCCGTCAGAGGCCGCGCGACCGTCTAACACGTCTTGGGCTGGCATCCCCAACAGACATCAACCCTCAAGATTCCTCACTGACCCCACAGAATGAGTTAATCTATCTCTAATTTTCACAACAGAGGAACGAGCAGCACTGATCAGATGCCCCCCCCCCTCTGTCATCAAAATCAAAAGACCCCATACTGTAGCTTCCCTGACGAATCTCTATTCTCCATTTCAGATTAATCTATATTGTTTCTATTAATATCGGCTCTCCTTTTTTAACCCTATTCGTAATAACCTAAACCCCTGAGTCTCTCTTGCTGCCTCCTTCAATTTCAGAAAAGTTGTTGTCATCCTTCCTACATTTGCTATTACCATCGTATCATTAATCCCTTCCAAAGTTACCATTAAAGTCGTTGATTTAGCTGCTGCATTAACCCTAATTACTTCTAGTGCAAAATTTCCCATTATCCTATGTGTATTATTCACTGTTGGAGTGACTACTGTCCATTCAGTTCTACTCCTCCTGAACTCCCTCAATGACTGTGAAAACTTCCACAGACTTCAAATCTTCCATTATAAGCGTTACTTTATGAATTACATTGCCCGTAACCAATAATTCCTAACCGAAACAAATTCTAATGCTTGCCCTAAATAAGTACACATATATTCTCCCTAACCTTTCTCTATAATATTACGCAACATAAGTGAACAGTCACTCCTAACCCTATTCCAAACTATACCTCCTTCTACTCCTGGTCCTGATAACAATACTTATTCTCCATAATTATCTCTCCATATGAGAGAAACGTCCCCATCTTAAACCCTAATAAGTATTTTTCCCCCTAAAATTGGTGCTGTATTGGTTCCCTTATAATCAAATGCAATACGTTTATGACTTTAATCCCTATCAATGTTGAAAGAGTTAAATTGCTTCTCCCTGTTGTTATAATAGACTGAAGTGTTAATGTCCTTAGTTACTCCTAGTTTTCCCCAAAGGAAAAAAAATGGTCTTTGCTTGTACTTCCATCTATCACCACTAGTGTCACTTTTTCCCCCTTTCAGTTCTACCTCTAAACTTTAAACCTCCTGATTATAACAAAATACACCTATAATGACCTTGATCTCCCTACTGGAAACTGTAAATATAGATACTCAATCACCCTCAAATCATTCAGCAACACATACTTTCTCAATGCATCTGCTCCTAACCGATTTAAACTCCTACCATATCTTCCCACTAAACTTTAAAATGTCCTTCCTCACTGTTCTCTCTCTGTCTTACTACTAACTTTGAAACTTAGCTTACTGTCTCAGAGTTCTTTCAACCTATCCTACCCCTAACTTATTTTAATCTAATCTTTTCTCTCATAACATTTAAAACCTTTCCCCCTGACTTATGGACAAAATCTCTTACCACCAAATTTTTAGAATATGTGATTGGGAAAGTTCCCCACCTGCTTCTGACTCATTACACACAGACTTGGCAAAACCGACTAAACACCTTTTAGCCTAACCTCAAATCTCTTAGTGTAAGAATGTAACCCAAAATAACAGTCACCCCTATTAAGTTTTTTCCCAGACAGATTGTCTAACAGGCAATCTAATACATTATCATCCTTCCTATGATATTTATCTTTTAAGCAAATGACTCCCCAAAAACCCTACTTCTTAAAATAGTCTACCAGACAGTCAGTCGTCTAGTGTACATCTTTATTGTATGCCTCAACTTAAACCATGCATCTCTTCCCAACACTGCCATAACAGCATCTTCTAATATTAGTATTTCTCTTTTACTTCCTCTTTGACTTTTATAGCAGAGCTCAATTGATTCCCCAAGAGTAATTAAACTATTTTACTACTTCCAATCCCTATCCTAACCTAATTAGTTTATTTTACAGAGTGATATGTTTAACCTCTTTAGACTGAACCCCGATAAGTTTTCCCCTATTCACTATCACTTCTAATGGCCGGTGGTTTCAACTGTTAGCTATTTTCTCTTCTTCTCTAATCGAGGCTCTCAGCAATGCACCCATTCCGGATATTCTCGGCACTCTAGAATATTTAGTGTTCACCTGAAGCACAAGTGATCTTCACTTGCTCGTTGATCTTCCTCTGTTTCTTCTTCTCCAATTCTGTGTCTGTCCAGAAACTGACCGTCGATATGGAACATCTGGTCCCCCCTTGGTTGGTACAATTGCCTTTGATATTGTTCAGTTAAAGCTGTAACAGTGATTGTTGATTTGATTCATTCTGATTCTTCATAACCAACACTTATTTTCTTCTTCTCCACCACCAGTTATAAGTTGTATTTGATAGAATTTTCTTCGTCCGTTTCTTCTCGTTGTGAACCTATCAGTATTCTTCCAAAGGTTATCTTCTAAGTTCTGTTCTTGACATATCATCTTCATCATCCTCTTCACGTTCCAGACATCTCCTATTGTTGGGATCCTTTTCTTCATCAGTTTTTCTTCTCTTCATCTTCATCTTTCTGAACCTCCTTCTCTTCGTTTCCAGACATGTCGGTTCTTCTTACTTCTGGAATTTTGAATTCATCTTCATCGTCGTTTCTACTCGTATTCGTCTTCATCTCTGATGCCATAATCACCCTGCTGGATGATGTCTTTCTGCTGAATCCATGTGTGAGAAAGGGGTACTAACTTCTGCCATTAGTCTCTCCTAACACTAGTCTACTTTGATTAAAAAATGACTATTTTAATCAATTTCCCCCTATATCAAGCCCTTTATATTCCTTTATTGTGAACTATCCTATTTTAGACTATTTAAGTTATAGACTTCCCCCTGTAATTCTTAATATATTCTAACAACTCCAAATAAATCCAAATAAGTCAATTAAAAATCATGAATAATTAAAACCAATTTTATTCCTATATCCTATGTCACCACCTTATCCATTAGTGTTGAGTATATTACCCCAGCCCATCAACTGCCAGTAAATGCAAGTTAGTCATCTTCAGACTAAAATACCCATAACCAAAGCCTTTAACCCCTTGCTCTATAACCCCTAATTATCATAAATTTAAAGAATAATGTCAGTACCTGATTTCCAATCGAACTGCAATCCAGCCCAGTGATGCACATAGCTTCCAAAATGTAACTTTTATTGAAATAGAATTTGCCAAGCCCCTTGTAAAATCGTCATAACATCACATATCCTGTTAGGGAAAGATCTTGTAACCATAATCAGTACCAAACCCTTTTTGACTTGATCCTCTGCCACGTGACGTGATCACTTCCTGTATCTCCTCACTCCTCTCTCTCCTGTCTCTCATGACAAGGAACAAAGACACAAGAACAGCTTTTAGTAGTTCATGCAGTCACTGAGTATCTCCAACCATTCAATATTCGTTTGTTCTACATGATTCACTGTAAGACTAAACTCAGAATTAAATAAATCGCTCAAAAACCTTTTTTTATTTTTATTTTAATCCGTTATTTAATTATTTAATTCAATCTATTATAATCCGTTATCCTATATTTAATTTATAAATTCAATAGGCTACAAAGCAAGTTTCATCTTCAACCAATCTTTAAACTAGAATACTCGTGCTAAAATCTCTCTGTCTGTGTGTTTCTCCGTCTCCCTGCAGCCCCCATGTGTTGTTTTGCAGAATCCCACGCATGCGCAAATATCATTTATTACATAGATCGCTTCAAAACATTTCATTTAATTTTAATAGTCTTATTTTAATTAATTATACTCCGTCAACATATATTTGATCTATAAATGTACTACATCGCCAAATAGTTTAACGTTCACATAACAGTTACTTTAACGATTTTAAAAGTCGTGTTCACCTCTCTCTTCCGGTAGCCCTTACCCCTGAAAAGAAGCCTGAAACAATCACATGACCGTACTGGCCACCATTTTGTTCCGTCGCCTCAGCACGACCACATGTCGAAGATTCAGTGCCGTAAACCAAAACGTGTCCTAATCTCGTGTCATAAACTCCCCCTTTCTGTAGTGTAGTGTCGCAAAATTAAACGCATGCGCACAACCATTCAAGCCCATGCTTACTACAAAATAGAACGCCAGCATCCTACCTCAGTTTCTCTATTTTACACTTATAGCCAGACAATAACACAACATAACTCACATTTACGCAGAACTTTCAGTTCCACCTACATACAAACAAGTTTAAGAGGCTTGAATCCATCGCAGTGGACCCCTAAGGATATCCGTTAGCATGTAGCAGGCAACACAATTAGCATCTAGCTTAGCCCAAGGTACACTGACACAACACACAATTAGCATGTAACATTAGCATCCACCTCAGCCACCATAGCAACGAGGCACCACGTAGCCTAAACCAATCCAGCCCTAGCTTCAGCCTCTAGTCAACTGCGACCTACTACACAAATGAACATCCCGCATTGCACCTTTAATTGATTACTGTTTCCTTTGCCCTAAATTTATTCTGCCGTGGGTATGGCTATTTCAGTGAGCGATCCCCCCCAATGCAACTATCCCGTCGAACAGAAGTTGAGTAAGCCATCCCCAAGAAATGTCCCACCAACCCCAGTCCCAGACTGACCTGAAAACTCCTAATGCATTTCCAGGATTTTGGCCCACCCTGCGGTCGCCCCGTTCGTAACGAGGTCTTATCTAAACCACTGCAATGCTCTAAAGAATGCGCATATCTGAATTTACCAACCATTGACCATAGTTACCAATGAAATAATTTACCAATCATTGTCACCCGTTACCAATGAAATAATCTCAATTATACCGTTCCTTTTGCTCTAAATTTGTCATTGCCCATAGTTACCAATGAAATATAAATTTATGCTCTAAATCCTCATTGCCATCCGTTACCAATGAAATAAAAACTTATCACTCTAAATCCTACAGTTTAATGCTCTAAATTCCAATTAACTGTCGTTCCCGATGAAATAAATTTAGCAGACTTCAGTCGACCAGCAACAAACACCACCTGAGGCCAGGTCATATGGAACATCCCTTCAATGTACACAAGTCATAACCAATCTAACAAACTCCGAAGCGGTAAGAACACACTCACCCTTTTTCGGCCATGCTTCAGAGAGAGTTAGGCCGGCGGTTGACTGAAACAAAGAGGAGACGCAAACCCATGCCCCACGTTGGGCGCCATTATGTCGTATATGATGAATGGTGGTAATATTGCTGATGAACAAAAAGTCCGTTATGCTGCATCGTGTCAGAAGTTTTTATTCATACCACGAGGTTACAGCATAAATTCACAGACACGCGTTGCCTGGAGAACGCCTCCCAGATTGTTATGGCCGTTCTGTCGTCTCATCGTTTAACTCCTATTTATAAACAATGCAAAGGGAGGGGCTACTCCCTCTTCTGGCCAATCACCAGTCTCCCCTCGGGCGTCACCCTCCAAGCGGCACCTTTCAAATAACATCATAAAACATCCCCCCTTTGGCCTGAACAACCAACATTCCATTTCGTCATGAAAAACATTTAACAAAGGCATAATCTTCAGATACGATAGTAGCCTACAAGGTGACATTGCTTTGTTATGCAGGAAAAGTTCAAATTATGGAAAAATTAGTTTGTCTGGCAAGTACATTTGATTGAGCCTAGTTGTACTCATTAGTGCACACCTTCTGAAACCGTACCAACATGTTTGATTGAGCCTGGTTGTAGTCATTAGTGCACAGCTTCCCAAACCGTACCAAAACATTTCGCAACAGAAAAGGTTTTGGAACGACAGGAACGACAGCGAGGAACAAATGTAGGTAGCTCCCGTATCGTATGTAGGTAGCTCCCGTATCCCAAATGTAGGTAGTAAACCCGTATCGTTTACTAACCCGTATCGTTTAGTAACCCGTATCGTTTAGTAACCCGTATGGTTTAGTTTTTATGCCCATAGTTGCACGTGACTTTTACTTGACCAGACGGACTAGTTTCTTTAGCGACAGCTTTACAAAGAAATCCGATGCACGTCTTCCTTCAGGAAGTTAAAGAAATTAAAGTTTTGACCGTCTTGGGGATCATGCGTAATCATGATAATGTGCTGTCAATCGCTTATAACAATAATACCCTACTAGTCTATCACATCATATTGATTAGGCTAACCAATATAGTAATCAAAATATGCCTAAAATGATCATTCTTGAAAGTTGATATCAGTATTGTATAACTTTACAATTCTGCGGATGCTTTACCCCCTAAATCAACTCTCTATAATAGTCTAACTTCTCAAAAACACTTTTCTATATTAAATTGTAAATGAACGTTACAAACCTCAAAACATTTTTCTTCAACCATACTTCCTTATAAATGTACTTCCTATTTCAGTCGTCTGCGGCAGAGGCTGGTGGGAGGAGCTATAGGTGGATGGGCTCATTCTAATGGCTGGAATGGAATTAATGGAATGGAGTCAAACATGTGGTTTCCATATGTTTGATACCGTTCCTCTGATTCCATTCCAGCCATTAGAATGAGCCCTTCCTCCTATAGCTCCTCCCACCAGCATCTGGTCAGCAGGTTCAACACTTGTAGGTTTATATTATATGTTGATATTTATGTCATGTAAAGTCTTCGTACACTTCATGCAAGGCAAGTATTCAGCCCATAAATTCATATTCCATCTGGTAAAAGTGGATTTTTATCATTTTATTTGATTGTGATGTTTTGCAGTGCTACCAGGAGAGGGAAGTGTGACAACACCCAGGTTTGGCAGAAGGACTCCAGACAGTCATATCTGTGTGGTAACATGATAGGATGGGTAACCAATGATATATAGTATATATACAAAAGTATGTGGACACCCCTTCAAATGAGTCGATTCGGCTATTTCTGCCACACCCATTGCTGACAGGTGTATAAAATAAAGCACACCGCCATGCAATCTCCACAGACAAGCATTGGCAGTAGAATGGCCTTACTGAAGAGCTCAGTGATTTCAACGTGGCACCGTCATAGGATGTCACCTTTCCAACAAGTCAGTTCGTCAAATTTCAGCCCTGCTAGAGCTGCCTCGGTCAACTGTAAGTGCTGTTATTGTGAAGTGGAAACGTCTAGGAGCAACAACGGCTCAGCGTGAAGTGGTAGGCCACACAAGCTCACAGAACTGGACCGCCGAGTGCTGAAGCGCGTATCGCGTAAAAATAGTCTGTCCTCAGTTGCAACACTCACTACCGAGTTCCAAACTGCCTCTGGAAGCAACATCAGCACAGTAATTGTTTGTCGGGAGCTTCATGAAATGGGTTTTCATGGCTGAGCAGCCGCACACAAGCCTAAGATCACCATGCACAATGCCAAGCGTCGGCTGGAGTGGTGTAAAGCTCGCCGCCATTGGACTCTGGAGCAGTGGAAACGCGTTCTCTGGAGTGATGAATCACTTCAGTGCGGTTAAACAACTTGAAACTAGAAAGATGTGTAGAACCCCAATCCATTCGAGGTGAAGGAACTCCAGCAAAATCCATCTTTTAATCTCACTTCTGACACCATGTCTTGTTTTGTATGCTTTGTACAAAATAATAAAATGCAGGACGACAGGATCTTTATAAACGTAGCTCTTTATTAAAATATAACTGGCATGTTCATCTTTAAGATGACCTCACCACCTGGGTGGTCTTAACCAATCATAGCGCAGTATGATACGACGGTAGAAGGAATCCAATTACAATTCAGTATGCTGACACATATGAATATTACAGTAGCCTAGGACAACAAAAAATAAAAGCGTGTACTGTCTGACAGAGTGATAGACTGTGTACTGTATGACAGAGTGATAGACCGTGTACTGTATGACAGAGTGATAGACCGTGTACTGTATGACAGAGTGATAGACCGTGTACTGTATGACAGAGTGATAGACCGTGTACTGTATGACAGAGTGATAGACCGTGTACTGTATGACAGAGTGATAGACCGTGTACTGTATGACAGAGTGATAGACCGTGTACTGTATGACAGAGTGATAGACCGTGTACTGTATGACAGAGTGATAGACCGTGTACTGTATGACAGAGTGATAGACCGTGTACTGTATGACAGAGTGATAGACCGTGTACTGTATGACAGAGTGATAGACCGTGTACTGTATGACAGAGTGATAGACCGTGTACTGTATGACAGAGTGATAGACCGTGTACTGTATGACAGAGTGATAGACCGTGTACTGTATGACAGAGTGATAGACCGTGTACTGTATGACAGAGTGATAGACCGTGTACTGTATGACAGAGTGATAGACCGTGTACTGTATGACAGAGTGATAGACCGTGTACTGTATGACAGAGTGATAGACCGTGTACTGTATGACAGAGTGATAGACCGTGTACTGTATGACAGAGTGATAGACCGTGTACTGTATGACAGAGTGATAGACCGTGTACTGTATGACAGAGTGATAGACCGTGTACTGTATGACAGAGTGATAGACCGTGTACTGTATGACAGAGTGATAGACCGTGTACTGTATGACAGAGTGATAGACCGTGTACTGTATGACAGAGTGATAGACCGTGTACTGTATGACAGAGTGATAGACCGTGTACTGTATGACAGAGTGATAGACCGTGTACTGTATGACAGAGTGATAGACCGTGTACTGTATGACAGAGTGATAGACCGTGTACTGTATGACAGAGTGATAGACCGTGTACTGTATGACAGAGTGATAGACGTGTACTGTATGACAGAGTGATAGACCATTTTGTCAACATGAAAGAGAGGAGGATGTCATTGGCGTTTCTCTACAAGTAGGGTGAGTCAACATGTTTTTTCTACTTGAACAAACACATAAATCAGGAGCATGAACCATTCTTTGCAACTTGCGGTAACTCTCTGTGGTTTAAATCAATAGTTGTTTAGTGGTCCGAAAATGTCGGAAACATTAACTTGCTTGACCATGATGTAGGTCATGTAACTGTCTGTTACATAGAATATGCTTTGTGGACTTAACCGGACAGAAGTTGCTCTCTGGTTTTGTGATAAAACAAAGGTGTGGTTGAATTTATTCTCCCACTGTGTCTTCTTATTGTCTCGACCTTTAGGCCTAAAGCCTATATCAGGGTCGCAAGGCATATGAATTAACAGGTTATAGAGCAAAACAAATATTACAACACATAGATTGTATTGTATTTTTCTGTCTTCCCCAGTGATTTTACGCACGCACCTCTACTGGTGTGACCTCATAATAGGCGTGGATGCAATTTGGACCCCCAAGCTTTAGGCTTCTGTAGGACTGAACCTGCCGAGTTGATGTATGAGCTTCGGAATGTTTTAATTATAGGCTGTGCCCAGGCTTTTCTCCGTTTATTTTACAAGTTGTATCATGTTAAATATCAGCCACTATCGAGAGCCACCGTCAGTAAAACCCACATACATTTATAACTGTCACTTTAGTGTTCGTTTTCTTCCATTTGTAGCTTACATTTAGCATCATTCCATTCTGTTTCCCTTTCTTTCCTCTGTCACGTCAGTTGTTCCTGAGGGTTGTTAGCATTAGGCTAACGTTGTGCAAGAATTTAGGACATGTAGCCTGTTTGAATCATTATGGAACTCAGACCACACGTAGCAGGTTAAACCTGTAGCCTGGTTCACGGTTCACGACGACTGAACCGGTTTCATACAGTTCCATGATTAGTGAGAATTAGGGTAAATGTATAGGACCCCCCTATTCAACCCCTATTGTACACTTTTTTTTCCATCTTCCAATATTTCTGAATAGAAACTATGAGCAGTGCGTAGGAAAGGCGTCATTTCATAAGTTGGAATAGTGCCCTTAGTGAATACACCCATGCACTGCTTGACTTCACATGAGGTGCCAACAGTTTATCTCGCCCTTTGCACCCGGGCTTGTATTCAGGTGTGCCGACAACGATGCGGAACATTACGCAACAGTGCGCTGGCCAAGTTATATGAAGCGTACAGCACTGAGCAAAACGGATCACAGCCTTTCTGATCGGTGTCACCAGAAAGCATTTTCAACTTGAACTTTGATTTATCCCAACATTTTTATAGTTTCTATGTCTATTGTTGCGCGTCATTTTTACTTGACTGACTTGTCGAAACAGACTATTTTCTTTAGTGACAGCTTTACATAATTCCGATGCACGTCTTCTAACGCAGTTTCGACATGTGGATAATAATCACGATAATGTGATGTCAATCGCCTTTATCAATAATACCCTACCTCATAGCCCTGTAGCCTATCACATCACATCACATTGGATCATATTGATTAGGCTAAGCAATATGAATCAACACCAATGTACAGTAAAATTAGCATTCTTGAAAGTTGAAATCAGTATTGTATTAACTTTACAATTCTGCAGATGTCTTACCCCTAAATCATCTGTCTCTCTATGATAGCCTAACTTCTCCAGAACACTTTTCTACATTAAATTGTAAAAGAAAGCTACAAACCTCAGATGTTTTTGTCTTCTACCTGTAAAGTCCATTTCTTCCTCTACTTCCTGATACGCCTCGCCTTAAGAGGTGACGTCACTACATTTACAACACCTCACCTTAACAGAGGTGACTATAATAATAATAATAATAATAATAATAATAATAAGCCATTTAGCAGACGCTTTTATCCAAAGCGACTTACAGTCATGCGTGCATACATTTTTTCGAACATTACCACTGTCTTAGTCTGAACCTTTATGCAGTCTCTGGGGCATTGGAAGCACTGTGGCCGGTGCCAGAGATTCTGAGTTTTGGTCAAAGTAAAGTCACAATGCATAAAATACCAACAATGGTTGCTACGACAATCCCGTGTTTAGTGTTCTGTCTCCGGGTCGCGGCAGGCTACGACAGAGCCTGGATTTCTGGTTGTCATATTGCTCAGGCACTTTATTCGTTGTGTACGTGTTTTGTGAGCAAGCTATTGAAACACAACATGTAGAACAAACGAAATATTAAACATTTCCCATTTCCTCAGTCATTATTCATTGGATATCTCCTCTGTACTGTTACTGCAATGCTGTCCACTAGATGGCGATAACGGGGTTCACGCCACTGACATTCACAGTGTTAACGCATAGTGGTAACACTGACACTATACCACCCTGGACATATCTTTACTCTATTCTACTGTTAAAATGAACCATACTGTCTGACAACACATTGCAAATGTATGATTCCGTTCACAGTATCTATTTTTGGGGAAAGTGCAAAAACTTACCTTTTTGAAAAAACGCAACTTAACCAAGGCCTAACTTCTGATTGACAATAGAACAGAATAGAGGGGGAAAACAAAGCAGCAAAAACAATGAAAAAGTAACGTCTGTCTTTCACCTTAAAGCCTTGTGACGTAACACTGTTCATAACCGCACTATAACCATTATAACACAACGATTAGAACAGTGTGATTGAGCAAAAGTTGTCACTCTCTCAAGGAAAATTATATAACTTATAGACACAGAATGAAAACTAATAACAAGACACTGAATGAAATGAAAAAAACACATTGAAAATGGAAGACAAGGAAATAGCAATATGATAAATAATATAACCTCCAATGGCCTTCATACTGTAAGTGAAGAAGATAATTATAATGATAAATACATGTTGAACAAAATGTAAAAAGTCTAAACATTTGAATGTAAGATTAAAGATACAGCACCTACATTACAGGCACATTACCAAGGGCTTGCCCCAAATGCTACCCTATCCCCCAACTATTGCCCCAAATGCTACCCTATCCCCCAACTATAGTGCTTCATTTCTGGTCTAAAGTAGTGCACTATGTAGGGAATAGGGTGCCATTTTGGGACGGTCACCCAAGTGTACGCTGGCACGTGTTCAGACACACATAACGATACATAAACATTACATGCACGGAGGAGGAGGAGGAGGAGGAGGAAGAGGAGGAAGAGGAGGAGGAGGAGGAGGAGGAGGAGGAGGAGGAGGAAGAGGAGGAGGAGGAGGAGGAGGTCGGATCACAACAACAACAACGCACCGTAAAATGTGCTTGGATCAATATATTCAACGTTACCTCTAACATAGAGTGTGGTTTAATAATACACTGCTACTGTCTTTATATGTGATGTAGTACCTCAGTTCAAGGTTAGGAGGATCGGGCTCTTTTCATAGCAACAATCACCACCATCGCTTTAATACACAAAGAGTACTATAGGGAATAGGGTAGCATTTGGGATGCCTCTTTACTAAGGGATGCTTGGTTCTAATGCTGGAATAAGACCCTTGTGAGTTAAAAGCTACAAAGAGGTGCAAAAATAATGAAATGGTTTGGTTATAATATAAACATCCCTTTTTTTTAAACATCCCTTTTTTTTCCTCTCGAAGAAGAAATAGATAAAATATGATTTAAAAAAAAGCAAAAAACGTTATCTTAAAAAGTTAGGATAACTAAAAGAAAACGCTTTTTGGTTAAAGGTGATGTTTCTTGTATTTGTTTTCCCTTTAACATGCTGACAGGAAGGTGATGGAGAAGGTTACACAGAGAAATGTAGCACCTATGATGAGGGCCGCGCCCAGCAGACCAGGCTGGCTGTGACTGCTCCAGGCATGGCCAGGCAGGACTGGAAGATCATACAAGCCATATGTGGTCCTCTGTAGCTCAGCTGGTAGAGCACGGCGCTTGTAACGCCAAGGTAGTGGGTTCGATCCCCGGGACCACCCATACACAAAAATGTATGCACGCATGACTGTAAGTCGCTTTGGATAAAAGGGTCTGCTAAATGGCATATTATTATTATTATTATTAAGGTTCTTCCCTTGTTGCTTGTTGCCTTAATGCCTGATTCCCACTAGGAGGCCAAACCGAGCCAAGCAGAGTTGTAATAGGCTGGCCTGGTTACACATCCACCATAGCTGCTGGAACCCTGAAGAGCAAAGAAAACACCGGAGCCAGAACGGCCCTATAGCGTGAATGAAGCGTAACTGGTATTCCTGCAAAGTGACACCTCACGTTTGATACCAATGCTACTGCTGAACTTTAGCACCCACTAGTGGCTGATGGAAGCATGGCCACGTTCTGGTTTAGAATTTGTAGAAATGATACACTGTAGGTTGATAATAATACTATCATCAATTGACTACACTACATTTACAACACCTCACCTTAACAGACTGACTACACTACATTTACAACACCTCACCTTAACAGACTGACTACACTACATTTACAACACCTCACCTTAACAGACTGACTACACTACATTTACAACACCTCACCTTAACAGACTGACTACACTACATTTACAACACCACACCTTAACAGACTGACTACACTACATTTACAACACCTCACCTTAACAGACTGACTACACTACATTTACAACACCTCACCTTAACAGACTGACTACACTACATTTACAACAACTCACCTTAACAGACTGACTACACTACATTTACAACACCTCACCTTAACAGAGGTGACTACACTACATTTACAACACCTCACATTAACAGAGGTGACTACACTACATTTACAACACCTCACCTTAACAGAGGTGACTACACTACATTTACAACACCTCACCTTAACAGACTGACTACACTACATTTACAACACCTCACCTTAACAGACTGACTACACTACATTTACAACACCTCACCTTGACAGACTGACTACACTACATTTACAACACCTCACCTTAACAGAGGTGACTACACTACATTTACAACACCTCACCTTAACAGAGGTGACTACACTACATTTACAACACCTCACCTTAACAGACTGACTTCACTACATTTACAACACCTCACCTTAACAGACTGACTACACTACATTTACAACACCTCCCCTTAACAGACTGACTACACTACATTTACAACACCTCACCTTAACAGAGGTGACTACACTACATTTACAACACCTCACCTTAACAGAGGTGACTACACTCCATTTACAACACCTCACCTTAACAGAGGTGACTACAGCAAGTTGATGATGACTTTCGACTTCAGTGCGTTCAAATCAACTGGGAACTCTCCGACTTCGACTTCAGTGTGGTCAAAACAACTGGGAACTCTCCGACTTTCGACTTCAGTGTGGTCAAATCAACTGGGAACTCTCCGACTTTCGACTTCAGTGCAGTCAAATCAACTGGGAACTCTCCGACTTTCGACTTCAGTGCGGTCAAAACAACTGGGAACTCTCCGACATTCGACTTCAGTGTGGTCAAAACAACTTGGAACTCGGGAAGAAAAAAACGTTTCAATGCCCGTTGCTGCACGTCACTTTTACTTGGCCGAATTGACGAGACAGACTTTTTTTTTCAAAGAAACTAGTTTACCTGATACACGTCTTTCTCCAGTAATTGAAAGAGCGCAAAGCTAATATCACGATCATGTGCAGTCAATCGCCCATACCCTACCTCATAACCCTGTAGCCTATAATATAACATTGATTCATATTGACTAGGCTAATCAATATGATCCAGCGACTATGTGGTCCTCTGTAGCTCAGCTGGTAGAGCACGGCGCTTGTAACGCCAAGGTAGTGGGTTCAAACCCCGGGACCACCCATACACAAAAATGTATGCACGCATGACTGTAAGTCGCTTTGGATAAAAGCGTCTGCTAAATGGCATATTATTATAATATTATTATTATTACTATGTAAGTAAGCCTAAATTGAACGTTGAAATCAGTATTTGAATAAGTTAACAATTCTGCGGATGTCTTACCCCTTAAATCACCTCTCTCTGCGATGGCCTAACTTTTACAAAACACTTTTCTACATCCAATTGTAAAAGAACGCTACAAACCTCAGAAACATTTTTCTTCGACCGATAGTGTCCATTTCTTTCTCTATTTCCTTATAAATGTACTTCCTATTTCAACACAGTGGGCGGGTTCACCACGTATAGGTTTATAGTATATATTTATGTCATGTAAAGTCTTCATAAACTTAATGCAAGTATTCAGCCCATAAATTCATATTTTATCTAGTAAAAGTGGATTTTTATTTCAGGATTTGATTTAGTGATGTTTTGCAGGTGTTACCAAGAGAGGGCCCTGTGACAACACCCAGGTTTGGCAGAAGGACGCTAGACGGTCATATCTGTGTGGTAACATGATAGGATGGGTAACCAATGATATACAATGATTCTGCAAACCCCCAAAAAATATTTATTATAATGTATAGCATATGAATTTAGATTTTTTTAAATTTTGGGGTAAATTCCTCACCTTTTCTGGCCAAGATGAAGAATGGAATTAAGAAATATAGTGAATATATATGTGAAGACACACAGACAGACAGACAGACAGACAGACAGACACACAGACACACAGACACACTCACCTTCCCGCTAACTTTAGACCATGCGTATTCACAGTTTCTGTGGTTGAAGTATTGCATTGCAAGAAGGCAAGCAGATTAGTATTTAGTGTAAATGTGGGATATGATGGACACGTTTATTCATAACAATAAAAAGGTTAATAACAAGATGCAATCATTTGCCGTTAGTGAAAATCAATTCATCTTTACATTCTAAAATCATTAGAAATAGGCATATATTTCCTGTTATTGCAGAACAAAGCATATACTCGCGAAATATCCTATAGGCCTACAACAAGTTCGGATTGGCTACCATTCGTTCCATCTCTCATTTAATAGGACCCACTTCACAGTAGTAAATAGATCAGCTACAGTATTTCCAGCAGCCTATTTTGCTCTATGCGATCCGATCCGAAGCGCAGTTTAACGTTAGAACAGACGATTCACCTTTTCCATTGACGTTTGTAGGCTACGTCTGAATGATGTAATGTGACATTTCTTGCGTAGACAATATTTCATTTATAAACATAATTCATTATCATAATCATTGCATAATAAATTCCTCACCTTTTCTGGCCATGATGAGTTCATATTCCCGATGTAGCCATACAACAAATTACCATGCGCATTTCTCATTTAATTGGGCCTATTAGAGAGGCTATTATTTAAAGTGTTTGCTCTATGCAGATGACAGGGTGCGCGGCGCGGTTTATAACATACAGCAGAATGTAACAGGTGAACAGACAGATGATCTTTTGTATTGAAGTGTGTAGGCTACCAATAAACTGTAGTTTATTTTTATTTTTTCGAGTAGACAATGTTTCAGAATTTGTGGGCAGGGCAGCATATTTAGTTTCGGGAAAAAAGTGAATGCAAAACATTACTGCATTCCAACGATCTGTTTACAGGTCCACAACAATTTGCAATTGTTTTTGTCTTTCAGAAACGGTCAGATAGACCTACAGCAAATGTCACTGTAAAATAAAACATTCTGCCAACACCTCCAAAGACATTTGATCAAGTTCGCCATGGATATTTCCTTTAGATATACTGTCTGGGCCTAATTCCAATCCTTCCAAAGTATCCAGAAAATAAGGGCGTTATTGTCACCGTAAAAGATGAATGATGGGTGTATTTCATAACGCTAGTTCATGCAGGCACCGTTTTACAACAGGTCTGATTTATAACTGCAAACATGAATGTGCCAAGTTTATACATCTCAATGCTTTTGTGCACATTTATCAATTTATAAATATTGTGTAGAATCTATCTTAAAATACAACATATAAACGCAATTTTGTTGGTATGCATAGAAAAGTATGATGTATCAACCAATCCTATGACGCAAACGTAGGAGATCGCCATTGATAAATACCAGTTGTTCTCAGCCTCAGTTCTTGTGCATTACTTTGGCTATTTAGCATTTAGAAACGCCCCTAATTAACCAGATATGGTCAAAATCATCCCTTTAAAGCCCGTGGGGAATGTACAAAGCCTTAAAATGAAATGAAACAACAAAAGCTAAGAAAAAACTTTTCCTAGACTGAAATAGAGGTGTTAGTGTCAGATATTTAATACAATAAATGTTAAGAATTTCAGTTAAAAAAAAGAAAACCACTATCATCATGGCTGGACTTTTATTTTGAAGGAAAATCGCCGAGGTCACGACCTTATTCTTTCTAGGTCTTGTCTATTCATACTGGCGGAACGGAGGTGAAGCGAAGTAGCGGCACCATTGATCTACAATAAGAGGTGGACCCGTTCCTCTACTTCATTATAAATGGACTTCCTGTTTCAACACAGTGGGAGGATTCAAACCCATAGGTTCATGTAAAGTCTTCATACACTTAATACAAGTATTCAGCCTATAAGTTAAGATTCTATCTAGTAAAACTGCAATTACATTTTTGTATTTAATGATTGTCTTTAATGAGGTGATGTTTTGCAGTGCTACCAGGAGAGGGCAGTGTGACACAACAACCAGGTTTGGCAGAAGGACTCCAGACCAGTGGTTCCCAACCTGTGGTCCTTGGGGGTGGTGCAGGTGGTCCTCAATTACTTTTTAGATTGTAGTTTTTTATTAATTAAAAATAATAACAGTTGGGAGTATTAATGGTATTATAATCAATTTTACATTCATTTTCACAATGCAACTAGTTTATAATAATAATAATAGACCTTTACAGGCTTTGTTACATTCACATCTATTGATAGAATTTGACCGGCAATATATTTGATGTGAAAAAAGAACAGCGACTCCGTGAATGGTGGTCCTCAAGAGCTTTGGACGGTGATTTGATGATCTCCAGAATGGGAAAGTTTGGGAACCGCTGAGCTAGACAGTCACATCTGTGTGGTAACATGATAGGATGGAAAACCAATGATATACAATGATTCTGCAAACCCAAAACAGACTGATTATAATGTATAGTATATGACGTTACATTGAACTAATCACAGTAATCAGAGACCAACTCACACACACAGATAGACACACACAGTATATACAAAGACAAACACACACAAAATACATTCCTTTTAATTGACATGTACAACATGTATTTGACAGGGATACTGCACATCAATCAACATTTCTGTAAATGTGCCAGATTTAGCTGTAGTCCCTGGGCAGGTAGATACACATAGAAAAATACAACGTTATAAAACATTTAGTAAAACATTGTGTATAGATGGGGGCTGATTGGTCCTTCAGCCACTCTCATGTCATTGGTGAAGGGGAGAGAGGTTGCACAGCTCCTTATATGTCCTTAAGCCACTCTCAAGTCATTGGTAAAGGGGAGAGAGGTTGAACAGCTCCTTATATGTCCTTCAGTCACTCTCAAGTCATTGGTAAAGGGGTGAGAGTTTGAACAGCTCCTTGAGTTTGAGTTTATTTTTATTTTTACAGGGACAGTGCACATTAATCAACGTTTCAGTAAAAGTGCCGGTTTTAGCCAGCCGGCTAATTTTCAACCGCAGTCCCTGGGCAGGTTATTAAAAACAATTACAATATAGACAATAACAACATAGAACAAGACATAGCATACAGACATAGCAACATAGGACAAGCAAGACGTAGCATACAGACAGAGCAACATAGAACAAAAAGCAGCAAGACAAAATTCATAAAAGCAACAAAGTGTTTCCACACCTCACAAGTTACAGACAACAGACATGGAAAGCGGCAACACACAGCTAGGGACCATGTTCACAAATCTGATTGACCTTTAGCCATGTCTTCAAGCATTTTGTGAAAGTGTGATATGTGGTGCAGTTGTGTGTGTCTGATGGCAGTGTATTCCAGACATGGGAAGCTCTCACAGAAAAAGCAGATTTACTAAAGGTGCTTTTCCTTAGGGGAACTACACAGTCACCTCTCATGGCAGACCTTGTGGATCTGCTGCCATATGTTTGGGTTTTCTGTTTAACAAAAATACTGAGTGGAGGGGGAGCCAAGCCATTTAGGATCTTGAATACAAGACATGCATCGGTGTATTGCACAAGATTTTCCCAACTCAGGAGCTCATGCTTTCTAAGGATGTGACAGTGATGATGGCTATTGGGCTTCCTATCAAGCACTTTGAGAGCCTGTTTGTAGACAGACTGAATAGGTCTTACTGTTGTACAGCAAGCTTGGGCCCAACTAGTCAAGCAGTATGTTAAGTGGGGGAGTATCATAGATTTGAAGTACAGTTTTGCTACCTCTGTAGTCAAACAATTTCGTATAAATCGGAAATTAGCTAGGTTGAATTTGGTTATTTGAATTACCTTTTTCACATGCTTTTTAAAAGAGAGGTTGGAATCAAGTATGATGCCAAGGTACTTAAAATCAGATACCCCCTGGAGCTTCTCCCCTGACACATAGACTTCTGGCTCAGTAGCATCTGTTGCCCTCTTTGTGAAGAACATGCAAACAGTTTTTTTCACATTGAGATGCAAACACGAGTCACTGAGCCACTTTGTAACCTGGACCATTACAGTAGTGAGTTCTTGTGCAGCTTGTTGTTTGCTCTTTGCATGCACATATATCACTGTATCATCTGCATACATTTCAACTTCAGACCCAGTACAGACAGAAGGCAGATCATTAATGTACAGGCTGAACAGGAGGGGCCCCAGTATTGACCCTTGGGGCACACCCACATCATAGCTAAGAGTGGGCGACAGCTCATTGCTCACTCTGACACACTGAGTTCTGCCTTCAAGGTATGATTTCATCCATCTCAAGGCATCGGGGGAAAAGTTGAACTTGGACAATTTTGTGATGAGAATCTCATGGTTAACAGTATCAAAAGCCTTCCTTAGGTCCAGAAACACAGCCCCAACAACGCCCCCTTTGTCCATCTTGGACTTCACATTTTCCAGAAAAAAGCAGTTGGCCATTTCTGTGGAGTGTTTCGCTCTGAAGCCAAACTGCATGGAATGTAATGTGAAGGGGCTGTTGTTGAGGTGGGCAATCAGTTGTTCTGCTACACACTTTTCAACAACCTTTGACACCACAGGTAGTATACTAATGGGCCTGTAGTTACTCACGTCAGCAGGGTCGCCTGATTTAAAGATGGCCGTTATTATGGCCGACTTCCATACCCTTGGAAACACCCCGAGACCAATAGATGTGTTGGTGACCTTAGTAATGGGGCCAATGAGTGACTCTTTGTAGTTTTTAAGAAAGGTAGAGTCCATCCCAAACACATCTTTGGCTTTAGAGTTCTTTAGTGAGCTAATCACCTTGTCTACCTTTGACTCAGAAACCTCCCTTATGATGAAGACAGGTTGAGCATCATTTACTAGCACTGAGCCCAAGAAACCAGTGGAGGGGTTCTGTGTCAGTACCCTGACAGAGTCAATAAAGTAGGAATTGAAGGCTATTGCTATTTCGACTGCATCCTGTGTTAGATTGTTATTCACCATGATTTCTAGTCTTTTTGCAGTGTTACTATGGTCTTTCCCTGTTAACTTTTTTAGATTCTCCCAGATCAGTTTAGAATTTCCCTTTGCTTCACCAATTATGTTAATAAAAAAGTTTGCCTTGGCCTGTCTGATTTCTTTCATCACCTTATTTCTCAACATGGTAAACCTACGTCTGTCATGCTCTAATTTGGATCTTAGGGCTATTTTTAGATAATAATCTCGTTCTTTCATCAATTTCCAGATTTCTCCATTTAGCCAAGGAAGAGTGCTCTTTTGGCCAGGTTTGGATTTGATTTTCTTTAGGAAACCGTTTAATGTAGTCTGGATTGTGGATAGAAAAACTTGACTATCAGCTTCCACGTCTGCATAGGACAAGAGATCATTCCAGTTAATTCCCTTAATTGCATTTTCAAAATAGCTTAATTCACTCTTAGGTATTCTTAGTTGATCAGGCTTTCTAACAGTAGAGAGGTTAAACCTGCTCTTAGACAGCTTTCTGGCTATAAGTGTCAGATTATGATCAGATAGCCCAGTAACCATATTGAATGATTTAGTCACTCTCTCTGGTTTATTACTGAACACCAAATCAATCTGTGTTTTAGAGCAACAAGTCACCCTGGTTGGCCCTTTAACTAGCTGTGTAAGGTCAAAGGTATTAGTGATCCGTTTGAGGGTTTTCCTACAACACTTGTCTTCATAATTAATGTTAAAATCTCCCATTAAGATGACCTCTTTCCCAAAATCACATTCCCTAAGCATGTTATTAAACTGATCAAAAAACACACTTTTGGTGGAAGGTGGCCTATACATTCCAATGAGGGTAAAAGACATTTGGGGAGACAGTGTAATGTTCAGGCCAATACATTCTAGTTCATTATCACATGACCACTCAATTTGTTTACATCGGATATGTTCTTTAATATAAATCATCACACCCCCTCCTCTTCCTTCAGTCCTGTCTCTCCTGAAAACATTGTAGCCAGGCACAATCAAAGCAGCAGATGGAGAGTTTCTATGGAGCCATGTCTCTGAGAGGCAGAGAAAGTCAAGGTTGGAGTCTGTGAGTAGATGTTGAATTTGATCACTTTTTGGAATGACACTACGAATGTTCAAGTGCCCCCCTAGTAGTCCCTTGGGCTTAGCTCGTGGGTCCCAGATGACTCGAGAGTGATTGACACATTGAAAAAAGTTAAATTTTCTGTGTTTTCTGACGGCTGGGTTTAGGTCGTTTTGTTTCGTTTTGATTAGGGGCAGTTCGGTAGCGCAATTAACAATCCCTCCCGCCTGCACTGGATGCGGGAAACTAATTAAAACAGCTTGCATACCAGAAGCAGAGTCAGGGACCGCACACAGCGACCCCGGTATGCCCGAAGAGTCAAAATCCATCCCGGAGCCGGGTGAGCCGAGAGAAACCACAGAACCATAGCACTCACCCACCTCCACAGCGGCGACGATCAGTGGACGAGGCCATCCACCGCCCTCCACTCCGGTGCGTATCGCTGGCTCGGTGATGTTGGGCCCAGGATTGAGTTGCACATCCCCGGAGAGCAGGAGGGTAGTGAACAGGTAGTTTAACAGTTTCCGATAAATGTTGGACTTGTGTTTGTTGCGCCTAAGCGCAAGTTAAACCCTTATATGTCCTTCAGCCACTCTCAAGTCATTGGTAAAGGGGTGAGAGGTTGAACAGCTCCTTATATGTCCTTCAGCCACTCTCAAGTCATTGGTAAAGGGGTGAGAGGTTGAGCAGCTCCTTATATGTCCTTCAGCCACTCTCAAGACATTGGTAAAGGGGAGAGAGGTTGAACAGCTCCTTATATGTCCTTTAGCCACTCTCAAGTCATTGGTAAAGGGGTGAGAGGTTGAACAGCTCCTTATATGTCCTTCAGCCACTCTCAAGTCATTGGTAAAGGGGTGAGAGGTTGAACAGCTCCTTATATGTCCTTCAGCCACTCTCAAGTCATTGGTAAAGGGGTGAGAGGTTGAACAGCTCCTTATATGTCCTTCAGCCACTCTCAAGTCATTGGTAAAGGGGTGAGAGGTTGAACAGCTCCTTATATGTCCTTCAGCCACTCTCAAGTCATTGGTAAAGGGGTGAGAGGTTGAACAGCTCCTTATATGTCCTTCAGCCACTCTCAAGTCATTGGTAAAGGGGTGAGAGGTTGAACAGCTCCTTATATGTCCTTCAGCCACTCTCAAGTCATTTTTACATTACATTTACATTTTAGTCATTTAGCAGACGCTCTTATCCAGAGCGACTTACAGGAGCAATTAGGGTTAAGTGCCTTGCTCAAGGGCACATTTACGTCATTTAGCAGACGCTCTTAAACAGAGCGACTCACAAATTGGTGCATTCACCCTATAGGCAGTGGGATAACCACTTTACAATTTTTTTTTTTGGGGGGGGGGGGGGGGGGTAGAAGGATTACTTTATCCTATCCCAGGTATTCCTTAAAGAGGTGGGGTTTCAAATGTCTCCGGAAGGTGGTGAGTGACTCCGCTGTCCTGGCGTCGTGAGGGAGCTTGTTCCACCATTGGGGTGCCAGAGCAGCGAACAGTTTTGACTGGGCTGAGTGGGAACTATGCTTCCGCAGAGGAAGGGGAGCCAGCAGGCCAGAGGTGGATGAACGCAATGCCCTCGTTTGGGTGTAGGGACTGATCAAAGCCCGAAGGTACAGAGGTGCCGTTCCCCTCACTGCTCCATAGGCAAGCACCATGGTCTTGTAGCGGATGCGAGCTTCAACTGGAAGCCAGTGGAGTGTGTGGAGGAGGGGGGTGACGTGAGAAAACTTGGGAAGGTTGAACACCAGACGGGCTGCGGCATTCTGGATGAGTTGTAGGGGTTTAATGGCACAGGCAGGGAGGCCAGCCAACAGCGAGTTGCAGTAGTCCAGACGGGAGATGACAAGTGCCTGGATTAGGACCTGTGCCGCTTCCTGTGTAAGGCAGGGTCGTACTCTCCGAATGTTGTAGAGCATGAACCTGCAGGAGCGGGTCACCGCCTTGATGTTAGCGGAGAACGACAGGGTGTTGTCCAGGGTCACGCCAAGGCTCTTCGCACTCTGGGAGGAGGACACAACGGAGTTGTCAACCGTGATGGCGAGATCATGGAACGGGCAGTCCTTCCCCGGGAGGAAGAGCAGCTCCGTCTTGCCAGGGTTCAGCTTTAGGTGGTGATCCGTCATCCATACTGATATGTCTGCCAGACATGCAGAGATGCGATTCGCCACCTGGTTATCAGAAGGGGGAAAGGAGAAGATTAGTTGTGTATCGTCAGCGTAGCAATGATAGGAGAGGCCATGTGAGGATATGACAGAGCCAAGTGACTTGGTGTATAGGGAGAAAAGGAGAGGGCCTAGAACTGAGCCCTAGGGGACACCAGTGGTGAGAGCACGTGGTGCGGAGACAGCTTCTCGCCACGCCACTTGGTAGGAGCGACCGGTCAGGTAGGACGCAATCCAGGAGTGAGCCGCGCCGGAGATGCCCAGCTCGGAGAGGGTGGAGAGGAGGATCTGATGGTTCACAGTATCAAAGGCAGCAGACAGGTCTAGAAGGACAAGAGCAGAGGAGAGAGAGTTAGCTTTAGCAGTGCGGAGAGCCTCCGTGACACAGAGAAGAGCAGTCTCAGTTGAATGACCAGTCCTGAAACCTGACTGGTTTGGATCAAGAAGGTCATTCTGAGAGAGATAGCAAGAGAGTTGGCTAAAGACGGCACGCTCAATAGTTTTGGAAAGAAAAGAAAGAAGGGATACTGGTCTGTAGTTGTTGACATCAGTGGGATCGAGTGTTGGTTTTTTGAGAAGGGGAGCAACTCTCGCTCTCTTGAAGACGGAAGGGACATGGCCAGCGGTCAAGGATGAGTTGATCAGCGAGGTGAGGTAGGGGAGAAGGTCACCGGAGATGGTCTGGAGAAGAGAGGAGGGGATGGGGTCAAGCGGGCAGGTTGTTGGGCGGCCTGCAGTCACAAGTCGCAGGATTTTATCTGGAGAGAGAGGGGAGAAAGAAGTCAAAGCATAGGGTAGGGCAGTGTGAGTAGGACCAGCAGTGTCATTAGACTTAACAAACGAGGATCGGATGTCGTCAACCTTCTTTTCAAAGTGGTTGACGAAGTCATCCACAGAGAGAGAGGAGGGGGGGGGGGGGGGGGATGATTCAGCAGTGAGGAAAATGTGGCAAATAGCTTCCTAGGGTTAGAGGCAGATGCTTGGAATTTAGAGTGGTAGAAAGTGGCCTTAGCAGCAGAGTCATTGGTAAAGGGGTGAGAGGTTAGTGAATACACCCATGCACTGCTTGACTTCACATGAGGTGCCAACAGTTTATCTCGCCCGTTGCACCCGGGCTTGTATTCAGGTGTGCCGACAACGATGCGGAACATTACGCAACAGTGCGCTGGCCAAGTTATATGAAGCGTACAGCACTGAGCAAAACGGACCACAGCCTTTCTGATCCGTGTCGCCAGAAAGCATTTTCAACTTGAACTTTGATTTATCCCAACATTTAAATAGTTTCTATGTCTATTGTTGCGCGTCATTTTTACTTGACTGACTTGTCGAAACAGACTATTTTCTTTAGTGACAGCTTTACATAATTCCGATGCACGTCTTCTAACGCAGTTTCGACATGTGGATAATAATCACGATAATGTGATGTCAATCGCCTTTACCAATAATACCCTACCTCATAGCCCTGTAGCCTATCACATCACATCACATTGGATCATATTGATTAGGCTAAGCAATATGAATCAACACCAATGTACAGTAAAATTATCATTCTTGAAAGTTGAAATCAGTATTGTATTAACTTTACAATTCTGCAGATGTCTTACCCCTAAATCATCTGTCTCTCTATGATAGCCTAACTTCTCCAGAACACTTTTCTACATTAAATTGTAAAAGAAAGCTACAAACCTCCGATGTTTTTGTCTTCTACCCATAACGTCCATTTATTCCTCTACTTCCTTATACATGGACTTCCTGTGTTGGGACATTTACAACGCCTCACCTTAAGAGGTGACGTCACTACATTTACAACACCTCACCTTAACAGAGGTGACTATAATAATAATAATAATAATAATAATAATAATAATAATAATAATAATAAGCCATTTAGCAGACGCTTTTATCCAAAGCGACTTACAGTCATGCGTGCATACATTTTTTCGAACATTACCACTGTCTTGGTCTGAACCTTTATGCAGTCTCTGGGGCATTGGAAGCACTGTGGCCGGTGCCAGAGATTCTGAGTTTTGGTCAAAGTAAAGTCACAATGCATAAAATACCAACAATGGTTGCTACGACAATCCCGTGTTTAAAAACAACTGAAAAAACATCCCACTTTGAAGAGAAAGTTACGATTGAATGAATGTACAGCATTTGCTGACAGAATTTGTGATTGTTCTCCCTGCTTAAATAAAGGTCAAACAAATAAATAAATAAAATATCAGTCTTTATCTGTATAGAGATATTGCATGCATCCCATATGGCACCCTATTCCCTATATAGTGCACTACCCCAGACCAGGGCTCATAGGGTTCTGGTCAAAAGTAGTGCACTATGTAGGGAACAGGGTGCCATTTACATTTTAGTCATTTAGTAGACGCTCATATCCAGAGCGACTTACAGTTAGTGAGTGCATACATTATTTTATTTTTATACAGGCCCCCCGTGGGAATCGAACCCACAACCCTGGCGTTGCAAACGCCATGCTCTACCAACTGAGCTACCTCCCTGCCGGCCATTCCTTCCCCTACCCTGGACGACGCTGGGCCAATTGTGCGCCGCCCCATGGGTCTCCGGGTCGCGGCCGGCTACGACAGAGCCTGGATTTCTGGTTGTCATATTGCTCAGGCACTTTATTCGTTGTGTACGTGTTTTGTGAGCAAGCTATTGAAACACAACATGTAGAACAAACGAAATATTAAACATTTCCCATTTCCTCAGTCATTATTCATTGGACATCTCCTCGGTACTGTTACTGCAATGCTGTCCACTAGATGGCGATAACGGGGTTCACGCCACTGACATTCACAGTGTTAACATATAGTGGTAACACTGACACTATACCACCCTGGACATATCTTTACTCTATTCTACTGTTAAAATGAACCATACTGTCTGACAACACATTGCAAATGTATGATTCCGTTCACAGTATCTATTTTTGGGGAAAATGCAAAAAACATCCCTTTTTGAAAAAACGCAACTTAACCAAAGGCCTAACTTCTGATTGACAACAGAACAGAATAGAGGGGGAAAACAAAACAGCAAAAACAATGAAAAAGTAACGTCTGTCTTTCACCTTAAAGCCTTGTGACGTAACACTGTTCATAACCGCACTATAACCATTATAACACAACGATTAGAACAGTGTGATTGAGCAAAAGTTGTCACTCTCTCAAGGAAAATTATATAACTTATAGACACAGAATGAAAACTAATAACAAGACACTGAATGAAATGAAAAAACACATTGAAAATGGAAGACAAGGAAATAGCAATATGATAAATAATATAACCTCAAACGGCCTTCATACTGTAAGTGAAGAAGAGAATTATAATGATAAATACATGTTGAACAAAATGTAAAAAGTCTAAACATTTGAATGTAAGATTAAAGATACAGCACCTCCATTACAGGCACATTACCAAGGGCTTGCCCCAAATGCTACCCTATCCCCCAACTATAGTGCTTCATTTCTGGTCTAAAGTAGTGCACTATGTAGGGAATAGGGTGCCATTTTGGGACGGTAACCCAAGTGTACGCTGGCACGTGTTCAGACACACATAACGATACATAAACGTTACATGCACAGAGGAGGAGGAGGAGGAGGAGGAAGAGGAGGAGGAGGAGGAGGAGGAGGAGGAGGAGGAGGAGGAGGAGGAGGAAGTCGAACACAACAACAACGCACCGTAAAATGTGCTTGGATCAATATATTCAACGTTACCTCTAACATAGAGTGTGGTTTAATAATACACTGCTACTGTCTTTATATGTGATGTAGTACCTCAGTTCAAGGTTAGGAGGATCGGGCTCTTTTCATAGCAACAATCACCACCATCGCTTTAATACACAAAGAGTACTATAGGGAATAGGGTAGCATTTGGGATGACTCTTTACTAAGGGATGCTTGGTTCTAATGCTGGAATAAGACCCTTGTGAGTTAAAAGCTACAAAGAGGTGCAAAAATAATGAAATAGTTTGGTTATAATATAAACATCCCTTTTTTTTTTTAAACATCCCTTTTTTTCCCTCTCTCTCGAAGAAGAAATAGATAAAATATGATTAAAAAAAAAAGCAAAAAAAGTTATCTTAAAAAGTTAGGATAACTAAAAGAAAACGCTTTTTGGTTAAAGGTGATGTTTCTTGTATTTGTTTTCCCTTTAACATGCTGACAGGAAGGTGATGGAGGAGGTTCTTCCCTTGTTGCTTGTTGCCCTAATGCCTGATTCCCACTAGGAGGCCAAACCGAGCCAAGCTGAGTTGTACTAGGCTGGCCTGGTTACACATCCACCATAGCTGCTGGAACCCTGAAGAGCAAAGAAAACACCGGAGCCAGAACGGCCCTATAGCGTGAATGAAGCGTAACTGGTATTCCTGCAAAGTGACACCTCACGTTTGATACCAATGCTACTGCTGAACTTTAGCACCCACTAGTGGCTCATGGAAGCATGGCCACGTTCTGGTTTAGAATTTGTAGAAATGATACACTGTAGGTTGATAATAATACTATCATCAATTGACTACACTACATTTACAACACCTCACCTTAACAGACTGACTACACTACATTTACAACACCTCACCTTAACAGACTGACTACACTACATTTACAACACCTCACCTTAACAGACTGACTACACTACATTTACAACACCTCACCTTAACAGACTGACTACACTACATTTACAACACCTCACCTTAACAGAGGTGACTACAGCAAGTTGATGATGACTTTCGACTTCAGTGCGTTCAAATCAACTGGGAACTCTCCGACTTTCGACTTCAGTGCGGTCAAAACAACTGGGAACTCTCCGACTTTCGACTTCAGTGCGGTCAAAACAACTGGGAACTCTCCGACTTTCGACTTCAGTGTGGTCAAAACAACTTGGAACTCGGGAAAAAAAAACACGTTTCAATGCCCGTTGCTGCACGTCACTTTTACTTGGCTGAATTGACGAGACGGACTTTTTTTTCAAAGAAACTAGTTTACCTGATACTCGTCTTTCTCCAGTAATTGAAAGAGCGCAAAGATAATAATCATGATCATGTGCAGTCAATCGCCCATACCCTACCTCATAGCCCTGTAGCCTATAATATAACATTGATTCATATTGACTAGGCTAATCAATATGATCCAGAGACAATGTAAGTAAGCCTAAAATGATCCATATTGAACGTTGAAATCAGTATTTGAATAAGTTAACAATTCTGCGGATGTCTTACCCCCTAAATCACCTCTCTCTGCGATGGCCTAACTTTTACAAAACACTTTTCTACATCAAATTGTAAAAGAACACTACAAACCTCAGAAACATTTTTCTTCGACCGATAGTGTCCATTTCTTTCTCTATTTCCTTATAAATGTACTTCCTATTTCAACACAGTGGGCGGGTTCACCACGTATAGGTTTATAGTATATATTTATGTCATGTAAAGTCTTCATAAACTTAATGCAAGTATTCAGCCCATAAATTCATATTTTATCTAGTAAAAGTGGATTTTTATTTCAGGATTTGATTTAGTGATGTTTTGCAGGTGTTACCAAGAGAGGGCCCTGTGACAACACCCAGGTTTGGCAGAAGGACGCTAGACGGTCATATCTGTGTGGTAACATGATAGGATGGGTAACCAATGATATACAATGATTCTGCAAACCCCCCCAAAAAAGTATTATAATGTATAGCATATGAATTTAAAAATTGACTATTTATAATGTGAAGTTACATTGAATTAATCACACTTATCAAAGACACATTCACACACACAGATAGACCGAAACACATTCACAGAAACACACACACACATAAATACATTCCATTCCTTTTAATTTCATTTATTGAAAATGTAATTGACAGTGATACTGCACATCATTCAACATTTCTGTGAATGTACCAGATTTAGCCAGCTAGCTAGTTTTCAACTGTAGTCCCTGGGCAGGTAGATAAACATTTTAATAAATACTAAATACATGTTTTTGCCCTAGCACCAACACATCTGATTCTACTAATCAAAGGCTTGATGATAATTAGTTCATTAGTTGAATCAAGTGTGTTACTTCTAGTGAAAAAACAACTCATGTGATCCTTAGGGATCCCAGAGGAGAGGTTGGAATACACTGACCTAGAGTAATGTGATCCTTAGGGATCCCAGAGGAGAGGTTGGAATACACTGGCCTAGAGTAATGTGATCCTTAGGGATCCCAGAGGAGAGGTTGGAATACACTGGCCTAGAGTAATGTGATCCTTAGGGATCCCAGAGGAGAGGTTGGAATACACTGGCCTAGAGTAATGTGATCCTTAGGGATCCCAGAGGAGAGGTTGGAATACACTGACCTAGAGTAATGTGATCCTTAGGGATCCCAGAGGAGAGGTTGGAATACACTGGCCTAGAGTAATGTGATCCTTAGGGATCCCAGAGGAGAGGTTGGAATACACTGGCCTAGAGTAATGTGATCCTTAGGGATCCCAGAGGAGAGGTTGGAATACACTGACCTAGAGTAATGTGATCCTTAGGGATCCCAGAGGAGAGGTTGGAATACACTGGCCTAGAGTAATGTGATCCTTAGGGATCCCAGAAGAGAGGTTGGAATACACTGGCCTAGAGTAATGTGATCCTTAGGGATCCCAGAGGAGAGGTTGGAATACACTGACCTAGAGTAATGTGATCCTTAGGGATCCCAGAGGAGAGGTTGGAATACACTGACCTAGAGTAATGTGATCCTTAGGGATCCCAGAGGAGAGGTTGGAATACACTGGCCTAGAGTAATGTGATCCTTAGGGATCCCAGAGGAGAGGTTGGAATACACTGACCTAGAGTAATGTGATCCTTAGGGATCCCAGAGGAGAGGTTGGAATACACTGACCTAGAATAATGTGATCCTTAGGGATCCCAGAGGAGAGGTTGGAATACACTGACCTAGAGTAATGTGATCCTTAGGGATCCCAGAGGAGAGGTTGGAATACACTGGCCTAGAGTAATGTGATCCTTAGGGATCCCAGAGGAGAGGTTGGAATACACTGGCCTAGAATAATGTGATCCTTAGGGATCCCAGAGGAGAGGTTGGAATACACTGACCTAGAATAATGTGATACAAATGAACTCATTATTTATTCACTATCTCACCAATTCTCACACACACACACACACACACACACACACACACACACACACACACACACACACACACACACACACACACACACACACACACACACACACACACACTAAAGCATATAC
Source organism: Coregonus lavaretus (assembly GCF_964263955.1). Lineage (NCBI taxonomy): Eukaryota > Metazoa > Chordata > Actinopteri > Salmoniformes > Salmonidae > Coregonus > Coregonus lavaretus. Next base: position 80,317 of record NW_028161407.1, read on the forward strand.
ACAAACACAGACACACACAGAGAGATTAACACACTACAGGATAATAAACACAATATTTCACTTTTACTAAAAATATCATTAAGGTCTATATTTTCATAGTGACTATGTACATGGTTGGAGTCACTTCCATTTGAATTCCAGTCCAGTCAGAAAGTAAACCAAATTCCAAATCCAAATTGTCTTCATTGAAAAGCATTGAAGAGAATTGGAATTAGAATGTCAGTCTACTTCCTGAATTGACTGGAATTTAAATGAAATTGACCCCAACCCTGACTATGTATTGGTTTACCAACGTTTCTCAATATATTTTTCAATAATGAATTCTCACACCCAGGGGCTATTTAAATCAAATTAAATTGTATTGGTCGCATACACATATTTAGCAGATGTTATTGTGGGTGTAGTGAAATGCTTGGGTTCCTAGCTCCAACAGTGCAATAGTATCTAACAATACACAACAATACACACAAATCTAAAAGTAGAAGAATGGAATTAAGAAATATAGAAATATGTGAAGACACACAGACAGACAGACAGACAGACAGACAGACAGACACTCTCACCTTTTCGCTAACTTTAGACCATGCGTTTGCACAGTTTCTAGCGGTTGAAGTATTGCGTTGCAAGAAGGCAAGTAGATTAGTATTTTGTGTAAATGTGGGATATGATGGACACGCTTATTCATAACAATAAAAGGTTAATAACAAGAAGCAATCATTTGCCGTTAGTAAGAAGAGAGAAAATGTATTTCGTTTATCTTTGCGTTTTAAAATAATTAGAAATAGCCATCTATTTCCTAGGCTATTATTTATTTCGTTTCCATGATCATTGCATAATAAATTCCTCACCTTTTCTGTGATGGTTTCATACTCACGAGGTAGCATATAGACCTACATGGTTACCATTCGTCCCATCTCTCGTTTAATTGGACCCACTTCACAGCAGTAAAGAAACTATTTCAAGTATTTTGCTCTATGCAAAATACCAGGGGTCTCATTTATAAACGTTGCCTACACACACAATATGCCTAAAACATGCATGTTCCAGTTTTCACGCAAATGTTGTCATTTATAAAAACTGAACTTGACCTGAGAATTTGCTGCAAACTTTAGACCATGCGTGCGCACAGGTTCTAGTGGTTGAAGTCTTGCATATTAAGAAGGCAAAAGTAGCCTAGTAGCAACAGTGTATTGAAGTGTGTAGGCTACAAATAAACTGTAGTTTATTTTTTATTTTTTCGAGTAGACAATGTTTCAGAATTTGTGGGCAGTGAAGCATATTTAGTTTCGGGAAAAAGTGAATGCAAAACATTACTTCATTCCAACGATCTGTTTACAGGTCCACAACTATTTGCAAGTGTTTTTGTCTTTCAGAAACGGTCAGATAGACCGACAGCAAATGTCACTGTAAAATAAAACATTCTGCCAACACCTCCAAAGACATTTGAAGTTCGCCATGGATATTTCCTTTAGATATACTGTCTATGCCTAATTCCAATCCTTCCAAAGTATACAGCAAATAAGGGCGTTATTGTCACCATAAAAGATTGATGATGGGTGTATTTCATAACGCTAGTTCATGCAGGCACCGTTTTACAACAGGTCTGATTTATAACTGCAAACATGAATGCGCCAAGTTTATACATCTCAATGCTTTTGTGCACATTTATCAATTTATAAATATTGTGTAGAATCTATCTTAAAATACAACATATAAACGCAATTTTGTTGGTATGCATAGAAAAAGTATGATGTATCAACCAATCCTATGACGCAAACGTAGGAGGTCGCCATTGATAAATACCAGTTGTTCTCAGCCTCAGTTCTTGTGTATTACTTTGGCTATTTAGCATTTAGAAACGCCCCTAATTAACCAGATATGGTCAAAATCATCCCTTTAAAGCCCGTGGGGAATGTACAAAGCCTTAAAATGAAATGAAACAACAAAAGCTAAGAAAAAACTTTCCTAGACTGAAATAGAGGTGTTAGTGTCAGATATTTAATACAATAAATGTTACGAATTTCAGTAAAAAAAAAGAAAATCACTATCATCATTGCGGGACTTTTATTTTGAAGGAAAATCGCCGAGGTCACGACCTTATTCTTTCTAGGTCTTGTTTATTCATACTGGCGGAACGGAGATGAAGCGAAGTAGCGGCACCATTGATCTACAATAAGAGGTGGACCCGTTCCTCTACTTCATTATAAATGGACTTCCTATTTCAACACCCATAGGTTCATGTAAAGTCTTCATACACTTAATACAAGTATTCAGCCTATAAGTTAAGATTCTATCTAGTAAAACTACAATTACATTTTTGTATTTAATGATTTTATTTAATGAGGTGATGTTTTGCAGTGCTACCAGGAGAGGGCAGTGTGACACAACAACCAGGTTTGGCAGAAGGACTCCAGACCAGTGGTCCCCAACCTGTGGTCCTTGGGGGGTGGTGCAGGTGGTCCTCAATTACTTTTTAGATTGTAGTATTTTATTATTAAAAAGTAATAACAGTTGGGAGTATTAATGGTATTATAATCAATTTTACATTCCTTTTCACAATGCAACTAGTTTATAATAATAGACCTTTACAGGCTTTGTTACATTCACATCTATTGATAGAATTTGACCGGCAATATATTTGATGTGAAAAAAGAACAGCGACTCCGTGAATGGTGGTCCTCAAGAGCTTTGGACGGTGATTTGATGGTCTCCAGAATGGGAAAGTTTGGGAACCGCTGAGCTAGACAGTCACATCTGTGTGGTAACATGATAGGATGGAAAACCAATGATATACAATGATTCTGCAAACCCAAAACAGACTGATTATAATGTATAGTATATGACGTTACATTGAACTAATCACAGTAATCAGAGACCAACTCACACACAGTATATACAAAGACACACACAAACAAAATACATTCCTAGGTGAAGAAGTGTCTTAGTCCACAGACTAGGAGACAGGCCTCAGCGTCTTCAGAATAGGTGAAGAAGTGTCTTAGTCCACAGACTAGGAGACAGGCCTCAGCGTCTTCAGATTAGGTGAAGAAGTGTCTTAGTCCACAGACTAGGAGACAGGCCTCAGCGTCTTCAGATTAGGTGAAGAAGTATCTTAGTCCACAGACTAGGAGACAGGCCTCAGCATCTTCAGATTAGGTTCTACAAGAAAGAGGATGGAGGAGAAGGGAAGAGAGAGATCAGAAAGTATGGAGGAGAAGGGAAGAGAGAGATCAGAAAGTATGGAGGAGAAGGGAAGAGAGATATCAGAAAGTATGGAGGAGAAGGGGAGAGAGAGATCAGAAAGTATGGAGAAGAAGGGAAGAGAGAGATCAGAAAGTATGGAGGAGAAGGGAAGAGAGAGATCAGAAAGTATGGAGGAGAAGGGAAGAGAGAGATCAGAAAGTATGGAGGAGAAGGGAAGAGAGAGATCAGAAAGTATGGAGGAGAAGGGAAGAGAGAGATCAGAAAGTATGGAGGAGAAGGGAAGAGAGAGGTCAGAAAGTATGGAGGAGAAGGGAAGAGAGAGATCAGAAAGTATGGAGGAGAAGGGAAGAGAGAGATCAGAAAGTATGGAGGAGAAGGGAAGAGAGAGATCAGAAAGTATGGAGGAGAAGGGAAGAGAGAGATCAGAAAGTATGGAGGAGAAGGGAAGAGAGAGATCAGAAAGTATGGAGGAGAAGGGAAGAGAGAGGTCAGAAAGTATGGAGGAGAAGGAGGAGTTCCACCTGAGATAATGATGTGATGATGGTCCTATGATGTAACTACAATAAGATAACAGTCATTTATTACAGACAGAAACACAAAAACATGCTTCCATTCTGGAAAAACAGTTCCTCCTTGATCTGGGTAGCTGTGTTTTTATTTGACCTATATTTTAATCATTACACATATTCAAGGGAGGGAGCAAAGAAAAAACTGTCTTACCTAGATTCACTCAAGTCCTTAACAAGATGGTTTTCATGTTCAACGAGAGCTTTGAGACAAGCTCCCGTCACTTCTGGTCCTTTGGAGATGACTGCTTTCAGTAGTTTTCTCATTCGGTCCTGTTCAGTTGTTTCAGCTGTTATTCTGGAGTGCTCTTCTTCACCAATCATGTTCTTTGACCACAGATCATCTGCTATTGGCATTGAGTTTTTGGTTCGCTGAATTAGTTTAGCCCAGTGTTTCTTCAGAAACTCCTCAGCAGGAATGTCAGGGACTGTTATTGCTGAAGGGGGGGTCAATTAAATTAATATGGCTTTAGGGTTAACAGCAGCTGTTTCTACATCTTCCAGTCTCTCCAGTTATCATTTATTGTATAGAGCCGACTCCAGGGTTGTGGTCAATTCCAATTAAAGTCAGTCAATTTAAAATAAAAAATTGAAATAATACTTTTTCCTGTTAGGTTTATTGAGAAGTCATTGAAAATAGATTATTAATGTTTTATCAACAATCTACTCAGAATCCTCTAATGTCAAAGTGGGCCTGTCCCCCATACATTCAACATCTGTAAGGTCCCTCAGTCAAGTATTGCATTTCAAGCACAGATTCAACTATATACAAAGACCAGGGACCTTTTAGAAAGCCTCATAAAGAAGGACAGTGATTGGTAGATGGGTAACAATAACAAATCAGACATTGAATATCTCTTTAAGCATGGTCAAGTTAATAATTATCCTGTGGGTGATGTATTAAACCACCCAGACACATCAAAGATACAGTCGTCCTTCTGAACTGAGCTGCATGGCAGGAAGGAAACTGTTAGTGATGTCACCATGAGGCCATTGGTGATTTTAAAACAGCTACAGAGTTCAATGTCTGTGACGGGAGAAAACTGAGGATGGATCAACAACATTGTAGTGACTCCACAATAATGACTTAAATGACAGAGTGAACGGAAGAATACAAATATACAGAATAAAAAAATATTCCAAAACAGAAATACCTTATCGAAATAAGTATTCAGACCCTTTGCTATGAGACTTGAAATTGAGCTCAGGTGCATCCTGTTTCCATTGATCATCCTTGAGATGTTTGAACAACTTGATTGGAGTCCACCTGTGGTAAATTTTATTGATTGGACATGTTTGGGAAGGAACACACCTGTCTATATAAGGTCCCACAGTTGACAGTGCATGTCAGAGCAAAAACCAAGCCATGAGGTCGAAGGAATTGTCCGTAGAGCTCCGAGACAGGATTGTGTCGAGGCCCAGATCTGGGGAAGGGTACCGAAACAGTTCTGCAGCATTGAATGTCTCCAAGAACACAGTGGCCTCTATCATTCTTAAATAGAAGAAGTTTGGAACCACCAAGACTCTTCCTAGAGCTGGCCGCCCGGCTAAACTGAGCAATCGGGGGAGAAGGGCCTTGGTCAGGGAGGTGACCAAGAACCTGATGGTCACTCTGACAGAGCTCCAGAGCTCCTCTGTGGAGATGGGAGAACCTTCCAGAAGGACAACCATCTCTGCAGAACTCCACCAATCAGGCCTTTATGGTAGAGTGGCCAGACGGAAGCTACTCCTCAGTAAAAGACACATGACAGCCCGCTTGGAGTTTGCCAAAAGGCACCTAAAGGACTCTCAGACCATGAGAAACAAGATTCTCTGGTCTGATGAAACCAAGATTGAACTCTTTGGCCTGAATGCCAAGCGTCACATCTGGAAGAACCCTGGCACCATCCCTACGGTGAAGCATGGTGGTGGCAGCATCATGCTGTGGGGATGTTTTTCAGCGGCAGGGACTGGGAGACTAGTCAGGATCGAGGGAAAGATGAATGGAGCAATGTACAGAGAGAGCCTTAATGAAAACCTGCTCCAGAGCGCTCAGGACCTCAGACTGGTGCGAAGGTTCACCTTCCAACAGGACAACGACCCTAAGCACACAGACAAGACAACGCAGAAGTGGCTCCGGGACAAGTCTCTGAATGTCCTTGAGTGGCCCAGCCAGAGCCCGGACTTGAACCCGATCTAATATCTCTAGAGAGACCTGTAAATAGCTGTGCAGCGACGCTCCCCATCCAACCTGACAGAGCTTGAGAGGATCTGCAGAGAAGAATGGGAGAAACTCCCCAAATACAGGTGTGCCAAGCTTCTAGCATCATACCCAAGAAGAATCGAGGCTGTTATCGCTGCCAAAGGTGCTTCAACAAAGTACTGAGTAAAGGGTCTAAATACTTATGTAAATGTGATTTTATTTTATATATACACATTTGCAAAAATTTCTAAAACCTGTTTTTGCTTTGTCATTATGGGGTGTTGTGTGCAGATTGATGAGGGGGAAAAAACAATTTAATCAATTTTATAATAAGGCTGTAACGTAACAAAATGTGGAACAATTCAAGGGGTCTGAATACTTTCCGAATGCACTGTAACTCATGTTTACTTACTTGTTGAATGGGTGGCAGTGATGTATTCATCTGAAAGAAACAAAATGAGGTTATATCACTCTAAATAGCATCTGTTACAAAAGTACAAAGTTATGATTGACATATGCTCCTACCTTGTGATACCACTTCTTTCCATGCTATCCTCTCATCATCACCGAATAACTCCATCTCAATGTCAACCCCTGTCATTTTCACAACCGCCTTGAAAAAGCTTGGTGTGGAGTCTCTATGTATGAGATGAATCTTCTGGAGAGAGATGGAGAGAACGAGAGAGAGATTGCTTGCAATGTAAACATATGTTTCCCATGCCAATAAAGCCATTTGAATTGAGAGCCATCGAGCGACAGAGAGCAATGGATAGAAATGTGACTTAAATGTCAGATTCATGTTCTTAGTCTACTAAAACTGTACCTGTGGATTGATGTAGGTAGAACAGGGAATGTTCAGTCTGAAGTAACTATTCAGTTTGAAGGCCTGCTCTGGTCTTGAGATGAGAACCCTTGAAGACCCTTGAGACTTTTCCTGTTGTTCCACAGCCTGCGAAACGAGGCATGGAATATACAGCCAGTCAATGTATAGTCTTATTCAAACATTATTCAGAAAACTAGCAACACACTATTATCTTCATGTTATGAGTGTCAACATAAACCGTACCACTGCTTAGTTAAGGTCACCTATAAAATAATGGTACCTCACCTGTATTTGGCTGGGGTTACTGGGGAACAGGTATAGGCGTGGAATTAGTGTTTCCTTTTTCACTGTCATATAGAGCATCAGCTCACAGTGGACATCTATGTTCCACGAAAAGATATAGCTCAGTATAACAGAGATAGCTGAGAACTTGGGATGGAGAATCTTAGCATGGAATCTGGTGACCTCATGCACTTCCTCAACAGACACTCCATGTTCCTCTACATGAAGAATCTTCATCTCATTCCTCAGGGAAGGGTTGGTCCCTGAACAACACAATAAAAAGGAGACAGAAAGACAAATATTGTATTATTCATCCAACTAAAACACAAAGAATATGCAGTATCAGATCACAGTAAACTCAAACTCCCAGAATATTCATTCATTCATTCAGGAAGTGAAACTCAGTTACATGGAAATGTCTTTCTGAAAACTATGTCAATATGGTTTTACCTAAACAGACAAAGTGTGGCAGATGAACTTCCTCCAGTTCACCTAACTCCATAGTGATGTCCAGCAATGGACCACCTTGTCCGTACTGCATGTCTTTCAGAAGGTGACTGTAGGGATACCAGTTCCTGAAGTGATACTTCAGAATGACATCTCTGTCACACACCCAGCGGAGCCCAGACACTGTGCACTCATAACGCCCTTTGGGTGTCCTGTGCCTGAGGGCAACAACAAGATATGGTAGAGCGGGTCAATCGTCAAATGGAGAGGTTGGATTAGAAGCCTATTCCCAAAGGTAATGGGGAAATACACTAGCAAGTGGCATGAAATGTTAAAAGTAGTTATTTTACCTGAAGATTGTCACTCCCTGGACAGTGGAAGTCAAGGGTTCAATCTGAAGCCAGTGTGTGGAGTCCTGAACAAGGGCAAGCATCTCAGTTATACATATGGGGCCAGTTTCCTGGACACAGATAGAGTCTAGTGCTGGACTTAAAGCATGATCAATGGAAGCTTCAATAGAAAGTCCTTTAAGGTCCAAGACTAGACTTAATCTGTGTCCGGGAAACTGGCCCATTAACCAAAGTAACTAATCTAATGTATTTATTAAATGTTACATGGAATGCTGGGGATTGATCCAATTCAACTGTCTAATGACAAAATATGACAACAGCTAAAATCCTGCATGCCTACAAGCAGAACACAGGACTGTCTATATCCCAGTATGAATGGTTGGTCAGTACACACCTGGCTTTGAGACAGTGTATATATTACTAAAGCAGAACACAGGACTGTCTATATCCCAGTATGAATGGTTGGTCAGTACACACCTGGCTTTCAGACTGTGCCTGACTCCTGAAGGTATGTAAAAGTAAGAATTAACATTATGACTTACCTCAACATGGTCACAAGTCTTACAGCTCTGAGGAATCCCTGAAGTCAAAAGTAGTTGTTATTTAAAATGGACAATCTCATGTAATAATGAATTAATAATTATTAAATAGACTTGTAATAAAAATGTATATAAGTGAGCAACAGTCTCATTAGCACACATTAGTGTTATATTAATGAATGTTTGTGGAAGCAGGAAACAACATCGTTCTGGTCCATTTTTTGGAGATGTTGGGGGCCTGATTTCTGGTAGATCCCAGGATGAGAGCTTAAAGGTAGAGTCAGCTAAATGATGTTGTACGAGCAGCACCGCAGATATTGTGATGAGCAAGATGCCTGACTTCTCTCTCACACAGTATCTGCCCATGTGCACGGGTTCTCTTCACTCTCTTACAGCGTGGTAGCCACGGGACCAAAACAGAGAATTTTAGCATCGCGCTCCAACACTCTTAGTTGTTGTAGAAATGTACCCACTATGATGTTTACTTTGTGCATCTACATCATATTGCTGACTCTACCTTTAAGTTTTGTTTTGACCAAATATATCATGATTGTGTTCCTTGCCTGGGACTCAAGTATAATGAACGCTTTAATCGTATTTTGATTTTAAAACAATTATAATTTAACACTCACATTTCTCAGGTCCAGGCTTGATACAACACTCTCCACCATGGTCTCTGGTGTTCTCAGGTCCAGGCTTGATACAACACTCTCCACCATGGTCTCTGGTATTCTCAGGTCCAGACTTGATACAACACTCTCCACCATGGTCTCTGGTGTTCTCAGGTCCAGGCTTGATACAACACTCTCCACCATGGTCTCTGGTGTTCTCAGGTCCAGGCTTGATACAACACTCTCCACCATGGTCTCTGGTGTTCTCAGGTCCAGGCTTGATACAACACTCTCCACCATGGTCTCTGGTGTTGGTAAAGCAGAAGGATAGACTGTGATTAAACTAAATACAACTGATAAAAGGCTTTATATAGCATACATACAGTCTTCATAAGCAATACAAAGGGTGTATAAAGGGTGACAGAACAGCTCCCTATGTAGGGTGCATTGCCAAATGTGACATAACACTATGTCAACTTCTGAATGTGGTCCTGTGTAGCTCAGTTGGTAGAGCATGGTGCTTGCAATGTTAGGGTTGTGGGTTCAATTCCCACGGGGGACCAGTAGGAGAAGAAAAGAAAAAAGGTACGAAAAATGTATGAAGCACTCACTACTGTAAGTCTCTGAGGATAAGAGTGTCTGCTAAATGACCACTACTGTAAGTCTCTGAGGATAAGAGTATCTGCTAAATGACCACTACTGTAAGTCTCTGAGGATAAGAGTGTCTGCTAAATGACCACTACTGTAAGTCTCTGAGGATAAGAGTATCTGCTAAATGACCACTACTGTAAGTCTCTGAGGATAAGAGTATCTGCTAAATGACCACTACTGTAAGTCTCTGAGGATAAGAGTATCTGCTAAATGACCACTACTGTAAGTCTCTGAGGATAAGAGTATCTGCTAAATGACCACTACTGTAAGTCTCTGAGGATAAGAGCGTCTGCTAAATGACCACTACTGTAAGTCTCTGAGGATAAGAGTATCTGCTAAATGACCACTACTGTAAGTCTCTGAGGATAAGAGTGTCTGCTAAATGACCACTACTGTTAGTCTCTGAGGATAAGAGTATCTGCTAAATGACCACTACTGTAAGTCTCTGAGGATAATAGTATCTGCTAAATGACCACTGCTGTAAGTCTCTGAGGATAAGAGCATCTGCTAAATGACCACTACTGTTAGTCTCGCTGGATAAGAGCGTCTGCTAAATGCCCACTACTGTAAGTCTCTGAGGATAAGAGTGTATGCTAAATGACCATTACTGTTTGTCTCTGAGGATAAGAGTATCTGCTAAATGACCACTACTGGAAGTCTCTGAGGATAAGAGCGTCTGCTAAATGACCACTACTGTAAGTCTCTGAGGATAAGAGTATCTGCTAAATGACCACTACTGTAAGTCTCTGAGGATAAGAGTATCTGCTAAATGACCACTACTGTAAGTCTCTGAGGATAAGAGTGTCTGCTAAATGACCACTACTGTAAGTCTCTGAGGATAAGAGTATCTGCTAAATGACCACTACTGTAAGTCTCTGAGGATAAGAGTATCTGCTAAATGACCACTACTGTAAGTCTCTGAGGATAAGAGTATCTGCTAAATGACCACTACTGTAAGTCTCTGAGGATAAGAGTATCTGCTAAATGACCACTACTGTAAGTCTCTGAGGATAAGAGCGTCTGCTAAATGACCACTACTGTAAGTCTCTGAGGATAAGAGTATCTGCTAAATGACCACTACTGGAAGTCTCTGAGGATAAGAGTATCTGCTAAATGACCACTACTGTTAGTCTCTGAGGATAAGAGTATCTGCTAAATGACCACTACTGGAAGTCTCTGAGGATAAGAGTATCTGCTAAATGACCACTACTGTAAGTCTCTGAGGATAAGAGCGTCTGCTAAATGACCACTACTGTAAGTCTCTGAGGATAAGAGTATCTGCTAAATGACCACTACTGTAAGTCTCTGAGGATAAGAGTATCTGCTAAATGACCACTACTGTAAGTCTCTGAGGATAAGAGTATCTGCTAAATGACCACTACTGTAAGTCTCTGAGGATAAGAGTATCTGCTAAATGACCACTACTGTAAGTCTCTGAGGATAAGAGTATCTGCTAAATGACCACTACTGTAAGTCTCTGAGGATAAGAGTATCTGCTAAATGACCACTACTGTAAGTCTCTGAGGATAAGAGTATCTGCTAAATGACCACTACTGTAAGTCTCTGAGGATAAGAGTATCTGCTAAATGACCACTGTCTGTCCTATTTCTAGGAGATAAAAGAAAGCTTAGGAAATATATTTTACACATACATTTAACCCCTATTTTGGGTTAGGCACAAAACTACCTTCATTACATAATTTTTTTCCAAACGGTACCGGTTACCGGTAAGACGTATCCCTTGACACTCATGGGGGTCGTAGAGCATCTCCCTAGTCCACAGTGGGGTCAGATTAGTTTCTAGCCAAAACGGTTCGGATTCTACAAACAGAAGTTGGCATATCGACGGTACTGACTTCAGATGAGTCCCCTGACAAAACACCCTAGCTCTGCCACCTTTCACAGCCGATGCGTTGGATTGAAAAACAGATATATCTATCCTAAACTGACGGATGATTGATGGGGATTTTGTTATTATGTTACTTAGATTGACACACCGCTGCGTCAATCGATTTTAGGGGGTTATTTAAACACATCAACAATAATGTAATTGTGGGAATGATTCCAGAGGAAAACACATGATAAAACATTGCTATGACTCACCTTTGATTGTGTTGATCATCTATCTGACACAGGGTCACTGAGGAAGAGAAAACGCTCAACCCAAACCCAGGATAGAGGGGTTCAGTGAATGTGGTGTGTTCTGTGTAAAGGTGTGTCAGTGTACCAGAGGAGGACACACTATAGAAGGACAAAGTACCAGCTGGCCAGTCCAGATACACTCCAACTCTCTTAGAAACAGGACCAGGGATGCATCTGCTGACTCCAGAATGGTAAAATAAATAGAGGCTATCAGAGCAGAATAAACACCAGGACTTTCTGTTGGCTCCAATCCAACTTTCATCCACCCGTCCCTTCCTCTTCAGTCCTCTGTACACCACACCAATGTCAGCCATGTCACCATCCCTCTCCACCTCCCAGAAATAACGACATCCAGATAAGCCTTCTCTGCAGAGAACTAAGTGAAGATGGTCAAATCTGTCTGGATGGTCTTCATAATGCTGCTTCTCCTCCACCCGTGTCACCTTCCTGTTCCCCTCAGACAGTATCAGGTGTGGGTTTGCTGTATTTGGGTCCAGGGTGAGATGACAGGCATCTGTAGACAAAAGGGGAGTTTAATCAAACCACATCTTCATATAAAATGTTGTTTTTGTAGGTAGAGAACAAGTATTGATTAGTTACTATGTTACTGTAGTTCTGAATATGCAGTTGATTATGATTGAAGAGACTTACATTTCCTCAGCCCTGATTTCAGCCTGAACTCTCCACCATGATCCACACTGTAGGAGAAACAGGTTATTGACTGACAAAGACCTAATAAAGCAGTCAGCATTTAAACCATATTGTTGTGTTCTGGTGCACTATCCAAGTTCATTACTAGAGAAATACAGGTATTCTATCCTACCTACTGCATACAGAACAGAGTAAAATTCATTACTAGAGAAATACAGGTATTCTATCCTACCTACTGCATACAGAACAGAGTACAATTCATTACTAGAGACATGCAGGTATTCTATCATACCTACTGCATACAGAACAGATTACAATTCCATACTAGAGACATACAGGTATTCTACCCAACCTACTGCATACAGAACAGAGTACAATTAATTACTAGATACATACAGGTATTCTATCCTACCTACTGCATACAGAACAGAGTACAATTCATTACTAGATACATACAGGTATTCTATCCTACCTACTGCATACAGAACAGAGTACAATTCCAACAGGATATCAGAGATGCAGAAGAGAGTATTCATGTGGTGATGATGTATGCTGTGTTGGAGTGCTAAGCCTGCTGGGTAAACTTCCCCTTAATTCTATCATCATGTCCTCATGTTACTGAACCTACTACACTTCATAGGACACAACCGCTGCTCACACTATTAGGACATATATTCTGACTTACTTCAGCTTCATCAGTTTATCTGTGGGATCCACCAGAGCAGCTGAAAGCAGTCCCCCTGCAGAGTCTCCTGGGTGATTGTAGCTCAGGTCCAGCTCTTTCAGGTGGGAGGGGTTTGACCTCAGAGCTGAAGACAGAGCAGCACAGCCCTCCTCTGTGACCAGACAGCCAGACAGCCTACAGAGAGACACAACAGCTGTCTAGGTTGGTGTACTGGTGTCAATCATCTTGTAGGACACTCATACATTTGTCCATGACACCAACATTGTGATGAAACATCAGATGTTCAGAGTATTTGTTTTACTAAGCTCAGTACCGACCTGACTGAAACAGCTGTACATACCCCAGTGTGTGTAGTTTACAGTCTGGATCCTCCAGTCCAGCAGAGGGCAGTGTAATTCAGCTCAGTACCGACCTGACTGAAACAGCTGTACTTACCCCAGTGTGTGTAGTTTACAGTCTGGATCCTCCAGTCCAGCAGAGGGCAGTGTAACTCAGCTCAGTACCGACCTGACTGAAACAGCTGTACTTACCCCAGTGTGTGTAGTTTACAGTCTGGATCCTCCAGTCTAGCAGACAGCAGTGTAACTCCTGAGTCCTGCAGGTCATTGTCTCTCAGCTCCAGTTGTTTCAGTTGTGAGTTGGGTGAACTCAGGACTGAGGCCAGATCTGAACAGCAACCCTCTGTCAGACCACACTGACCTAGACTAGAGGGCAGAAGAGCACATGATTAACAAATGTTTAAAACATCCACATAATAACTCATACTGTAGAAAGTTAACTCACACTAGTGTCTGTATGTTGCAGAGTGGACTGGTTAGTCCAACACAGAGCAGCTCCACTCCTCTGTCTCCCAGGTCATTGTAGCTGAGGTCCAGTTCTCTCAGGGGGGAGTTTGGTGTCTGCAGAGCTGAAGCCAGAGTCTCACAGGATTTATATGTGAGTTTACAGCCAGCTAGTCTGAAGAGAGGAGATATGTCAATACACTGTTGCTAACCCAGTCACAACCTCTGCAGCCAGAATAACAGCAAAGTACAATGAACTAAAATATAAACTCAACATGCAACAATTTCAATGATTTTACTGAGTTACAGTTCATAAGGAAATCAGCTAATTGAAATCCACTCATTAGGCCCTAATCTATGGATTTCACATTGCTGAGAATGCAGATATGCATCTGTTGGTCACAGATACATTTTTTTAAATGTAGGGGCATGGATCAGAAAACCAATCAGTATCTGGTGTGACCACCATTTGCCTCATGCAGCACGACAAATCTCCTTTCGCATTGAGTTCATCAGGCTGTTGATTGTGGCCTGTGGAATGTTGTCCCACTCCTCTTCAATGGCTGTGTGAAGTTGCTGGATATTGGCGGGAACTGGAATACGCTGTACTACACGTCTATCCAGAGCATCCCAAACATGCTCAATGGGTGACATGTCTGGTGAGTATGCAGGACATGGAAGAACTGGGACATTTTCAGCTTCCAGGAATTTTGTACAGATCCTTGCAACATGGGGCTGTGCATTATCATGCTGAAACATGAGGTAATGGCGGCAGATGAATGGTACGACAATGGGCCTCAGGATCTCGTCACGGTATCTCTGTGATTTCAAATTGCCATCGATAAAATGCAATTGTGTTCGTAGGTCCGTAGCTTATGCGTGCCCATACCATAACCCCACCGCCACCATGGGGCATTCTGTTCACAACGTTGACATCAGCAAACCGCACACCCCCAGGACACCATACACTTTGGTCTGCGGTTGTGAGGCCAGTTGGACGTACTGCAAAATTCTCTAAAACGATGTTGGTAGAGAAATTAGCATTAAATTCTATGGAAACAGTTCTGGTGGACATTCTTGCAGTCATCATGCCAATTGCACCTGTGTTTACAATGTAACCAATTCCGGTTGAGCTTTCTGTAACTTTGTAGCAAGCTCTGCATGTATAGGCGCTTATTGCGTCATCATATATTTTCCAACTGTCCCGTTATCTGGTTTGAATGTCCATTCTAGAATGCCCTTCTAGCCAATCAGAAATGAGTATTCAACAATGCTGTGGTATAACTAAATGTTAAAAACATACCACCTCACTCAAGATATTTAACCTTTGTGTGGTGGCTCCGGTAATGTGGCCCGGGGAAAGCCACTGTTTTGAGCGTCAGCCACGCCCCCACAACCAGCATTGTAGGCTGCAGGGCTACGTCCACACCTGAGACCACTTGGCCTCGTTTAGGCTGCAATGCACCTTGGACATTTAAGGTGTTGCTTTAGTTCAGCAGGGGAGAGCTCTGGGCTGGACGCCCCTGGACATTATGTTCTCCACAGGAAAACTAACCGGACTACAAGTGAATCTGTGTAGCAGCCCAGCTAGTTTTTCATTACAACTAAGTCAAACTCTCGGTTCAGTTAATTAGAGTGTTTTGTTTTCAGTTATAGTTTGACAATCTTTGTTAATCTTTTATTTTGAATAAATATGCCAGCCTAGCAGGTTTAAGCTCCTGTGTGTTGGACTGTTTTTGTTCCATCCTGCCAGCCACACCTAGCGAGTCATTACATTTTGTTTTAAATATTTATCACATTTTATGTATATGTTCAAATAATGTTAAGATTCCTAACAACTACGAATATATAAACAATAAAGAAACAGTGGATACTGAAGATAGTTAACTCACACAAGTGTCTGTATGTTGCAGAGAGGATTGGTTAGTCCAACACAGAGCAGCTCCACTCCTCTGTCTCCCAGGTCATTGTAGCTGAGGTCCAGTTCTCTCAGGGGGCAGTTTGGTGTCTGCTGAACTGAGGCCAGAGTCTCACAGGATTCATATGTGAGTTTACAGCCATCCAGTCTAAGAGAGGAGATAATATGTTAGATATACAAATCCTCCAGAATAATGTAAACATCAACTCAATAGCAGAACTTACAGTGCTCTCTTGCAGGTTTTCACAACCGGCATTAACCTCTGATAACCTTCCTCTGATGTGGTGTATGTCTTCAGGTCAAACTCCTCCAGCACCTCCTCTGACATCAGTAACAGGTAGGCCAGGGCTGAACATTGTTGAGGTTCTAGCTCTGTTTCTGAAAGAGTTCCTGATCGCAGGGAGGTTTGCATTTCTTCAACTAGAGAGTTGGCACCAAGTTCATTCAGACAGTGGAACAAGTTGATGATCCTTTCTGGTGAGGATTCCCTTTTGATCTTGTCTGAAATGTACCTGACTGTTCTCTCAACTGTTTCCTCATTGCTCTGTGTTGTACTTCCTGTCTGTGTCAGAAGGCCTCGTAACAGATTCTGATTGGACTCCAGTGAGAGACCCAGAAGGAAGCGGAGGAACAGGTCCAGGTGTCCATTCTCACTCTTCAAGGCCTGGTCCACTGCTCTCCTGTGTAAGTCAAACAACTGGATTGACTCCTCCTCTTCATCCTCACTAGTGGTGGAAAAAACATTTTCCTTCTTGTCCAGACATGATTCTAAAGCATGCACTGCTGCTAGAAACTCCTGAATGCTCAAATGCACAAAGCTGTAGACCTTGTCTTGGTTCAGCCCAGATTCTTCTTTAAAGATCTCTGTACACAATGCTGAGTACTCTGATGCCTCTGTGACATCAAGGCCACACTCTCTCAGGTCCTCCTCATAGAAGATCAGGTTGCCCTTCTGCAGCTGTTGGAAAGCCAGCTTTGCCAGTTTCAGGATCATCTCTTTGTCTGACTGAGACAGTTCCTTTGGGTTTGTCTCTGTGGCTTTGTTGTACTTCTTGTTCTTCACAATGATTTGGATGAGCGTGAAGTGTATGTACATCTGGGTCAGAGTTTTGGGGACTTCATCCTTCTCTGCCTCTTTCAGCATCATCTCAAGGACAGTGGCTGATATCCAACAGAAGACTGGCATGTGGCACATGATGTGGAGGCTCCTTGATGTCTTCATGTGTTTGATGATTTCATTGGCCAGATTCTGATCTGTGATTTTCTTCCTGAAGTACTCCTCCTTCTGTGGATCATTGAACCCTCGTACCTCTGTCACCTGGTCAACACACTCAGGAGGGATCTGATTGGCTGCTGCAGGCCGTGAGGTTATCCAGAGGAGAGCAGAGGGAAGCAGATTTCCCTTGATGAGGTTTGTCAGCAGCACGTCCACTGAGGTTGGCTTCGTGACATCACAGCACTTCTCATTGTTTATGAAGTCTAGAGGAAGTCGACACTCATCCAGACCATCAAAAATGAAAACAGTTTTGGTTTCCCCATCTTCAATGCTTTCAATCTCTTTCAGGTCTGAGAAGTAGTGGGAAAGATGTTGCATCAGACTGTATTGGTCCTTTTTCAGGTTCAGATCACGGAAAGGAAGAGGAAACATGAAATGAACGTCCTGATTTGCTTTTCCTTCTGACCAGTCAAGGATGACCTTCTGCACAGAGACTGTTTTTCCAATGCCAGCGATTCCTTTTGTCAGCACAGTTCTGATAGGTTTGTCTTGTCCAGGTAAAGTCTTGAAGATGTCGTTGCATTTGATTGGTGTCTCTTGTGTGGTTTGTTTCTTGGATGCCATCTCTATTTGTCTCACCTCATGTTCATTATTGACCCCTCCACTTCCACCCTCTGTGATGTAGAGCTCTGTGTAGATGTCCTTTAACAGACTTTGGTTTCCATGGTGTCCAATTCCTTCAGATATGTGTTGATACTTGTGTTTCAGTTTAGCCTTAATATCTTGTTGGACTGTCAGAAGAGTTTGACCTGTAGGAAAACAATGAGAGTTGGGACTCATAAGTTTGTGTGTGTGTGTGTGTGTGTGTGTGTGTGTGTGTGTGTGTGTGTGTGTGTGTGTGTGTGTGTGTGTGTGTGTGTGTGTGTGTGTGTGTGTGTGTGTGTTTAAAGGGGCCTTTGTACCGTTCTTTGTAATATTGTATGAAACACAGTCTTACTTCTTCTGTCCAGAAGGTTGTGTGTGATCTTTAATGCATCCTCACTGTCCAAACTCTCCACTTCCTTATTGTCATCTGGTAATGGTTCCTGGCTGAAAGCAGGTGGCTGATCACTCTTCATTGATAGCAGGCTGGGGGCAGGTGACTCTGCTCTGGGCTTCTGGACACTTTCAACAAAACAGGGAGATCGATCACCTTATCAATATCTCATCTACTTCATTTGAACAACTGTATAATGGAACTTCTAGAAGTCCTGGGTATCCTTCGAATACCCATACTAACCTACTTTATACTACATACTTAATGAGTATTACATACAATATACTATTAGTTCATTTTAGTATACTGTAAACGAATGGTATCCTTTCAGTTGTGCATACTAACACTACGCCTGTCTACCGGAAGTTGATTATTTTGCTATGCAACCACTTGCTAGCTTGTTAGCATAAACAAATCACTAGCTAGACATGTTTGTGTTCGTAAATTCAATCTGGAGTGCCAGAGTGCGCTCTGGGTGTTCTTAAATTCAGAGCGTTTTCGCTCTCTGAGTGTTCAGAGCACACACTAGCCGAGGAGTAGGGTTGATTCTAGCGTTCTGACCCTCATGGCAGCAGTCAAGCTAACTGGCTAGCTACTTCCAGACACAAATGAGAGAACACCTCACTCTGACCATTTTACTCGCCATAGCAGAGCCGGATAGGCTGTTTTCATGTTATCCAGTGCTGCTGGCAACAATTTACATTTTTGCCGACGTTTACTGACACCGGCCACATTAAACCGGTGTTGGGCATTTGTAAATTCGTCAGTTATTCTGCGCTCTGGCACACTCAGACGAGAGTGCTTTGAAATCGGAGTAGATAGCCAGAGCTAATTTATGTCCATTGAGAACGCACAACAACTATACCACTTAGCTAAGAATGACGTGAATAATCAAGTCAATAAACGTTAGATAGTTAGTTAGTTAGCATATAGTTAATATACTGGCAAGTTCGGTGTATTAGTAGCCAACTAATGAGGTAGCTAGCTAACATACTGGTAGTACCTACTGCTGTAATGATATGCTTTGCGGTGCGTAAGGATAGCGTAGCCAACACATTGTCAGCCAACATAACGTGTAGCTTAACTTATTTGAAAAGTCATTACATTGTTCAACATTTTCTTAACATTTGTCATAATTAGTTAAAGCAATGAATTTGTATCCGCTCTCGTTAGACTTCGGCTGCATATTTTCTGCCATTTTCTTAAAATCTGAAAACGTTGTGAAGCCACACCCATTTTCTGAAGAATTGCATTATGGGCCCTAAAAGCACGGAAATAGTGTCCACTGTGTGTATACTTCGTACTTTTGCGAATAAGCATACTACATACTCAATTTACATCACAAATAGTATGGTTAGTGCGGCTAGTATGAGTATTCGAACACAGCTCTGATATTTATTTATAAAGCTACAGTCTGCAATTGATAAATCGATTTGGGGAATTTTAAATGAATTATGTAGACCTACATTTTATGTAATTTGGGAACACTTTTCCCTTTACTTTTATATCTTTAAGAGAACTGTATATTTTACATGTCATCTCTTACCTCTTAGAACTGGCGTCTTGAGTCATTTTAGAGGCAGTGGTCCCCTCCTCTCTCTCCCCAGAGAGACTCATTTTAGAGGCAGTGGTCTCCTCCTCTCTCTCCCCAGAGAGACTCATTTTAGAGGCAGTGGTCTCCTTATCTCTCTCCCCAGAGAGACTCATTTTAGAGGCAGTGGTCCCCTCCTCTCTCTCCCCAGAGAGACTCATTTTAGAGGCAGTGATCCCCTCCTCTCTCTCCCCAGAGAGACTCATTTTAGAGGCAGTTGTCCCCTCCTCTCTCTCCCCAGAGAGACTCATTTTAGAGGCAGTGGTCCCCTCCTCTCTCTCCCCAGAGAGACTCATTTTAGATGTAGGTCACAGCTCACTCAGCTACAATAAGAAATAACAGAACAGTCAATATTTCTAAACATTGTTGAAGAACCATTAACAATGACAACACTTTTACTGTCTGTGGTCAGAGTTCAAACAGAGACTTCATATTGCATTTAAATATACACAGTTAATTTGATTTGATTTGACTTGGATCCCCATTAGCTGACTCCATAACAACAGCTAGTCTACCTGGTTGGATCCCCATTAGCTGACTCCATAATAACAGCTAGTCTACCTGGGGTACACACAACTAAAAAGACGTTACAGCTTAGATTGACAGACATTATAAACATTTACCAAGTAGACATTACATACAGTTAAAATAGCTGACAGGTATTTCTTCTATGCCAAGGGAAGCCAGGCTATAATGTATCTTTCGTCTCTCTGTGCTTCATAATTGTCCTTTAATTCGCAAGAGGCTGAATTTATCTCACAGGAGAAAGCATCCGAGCGAGCTAAACAGCGCCCCTCTGTCTCTCTATGTGTAGGCCATCTATCTGATGCTGTCTGGTCCAAACGAGTATGACATTGTTGCCCGTAGCATTGAAGACAAGTGAAGCCAGCGAACATTTGTCCTTCGATTTAAAAAAGTATTAGAAATTAGCCAATCAGCGTTGAGCTAAACTGAGCGAGCTCAACTGTGATTGGTTCTGTTGATCCAATAAAAGGTGTCAAGGTAAACCAGCTTGGATTTTGACAGAAACAACTTGAATTGTTGCATCTCGTTGTGTTGTTGTCCTCTGGTGTCTAGCTAGTTAGTTAACATTGGCCTTTTCCTAAATGAACCATGGATGGAGATAGGGATTCGGACTTGTGGTTTTACTTAATTCTCCATACTGGCGAATGATTATAACAGCGATTCTGATCCAACCATTTAGTCATACATTGCTGTGCCCCGGCCTGAGAGGATGGAAGTTAAATATGTAGCTAGATGTAGAAGGATAATGTTAACTAGCTAACCTTGCCATGAATGGAGTTAGGCTAGTGAGCAAGCATTTTAGCCAGGTAGCCTCAACAACAAAAAATAAAAGTGTGTACAGTATGACAGAGTGATAGACCGTGTACTGTATGACAGAGTGATAGACCGTGTACTGTATGACAGAGTGATAGACCGTGTACTGTATGACAGAGTGATAGACCGTGTACTGTATGACAGAGTGATAGACCGTGTACTGTATGACAGAGTGATAGACCGTGTACTGTATGACAGAGTGATAGACCGTGTACTGTATGACAGAGTGATAGACCGTGTACTGTATGACAGAGTGATAGACCGTGTACTGTATGACAGAGTGATAGACCGTGTACTGTATGACAGAGTGATAGACCGTGTACTGTATGACAGAGTGATAGACCGTGTACTGTATGACAGAGTGATAGACCGTGTACTGTATGACAGAGTGATAGACCGTGTACTGTATGACAGAGTGATAGGCTGTGTACTGTATGACAGAGTGATAGACCGTGTACTGTATGACAGAGTGATAGACTGTGTACTGTATGACAGAGTGATAGACCGTGTACTGTATGACAGAGTGATAGACCGTGTACTGTATGACAGAGTGATAGACCGTGTACTGTATGACAGAGTGATAGACTGTGTACTGTATGACAGAGTGATAGACCGTGTACTGTATGACAGAGTGATAGACCGTGTACTGTATGACAGAGTGATAGACCGTGTACTGTATGACAGAGTGATAGACCGTGTACTGTATGACAGAGTGATAGACCGTGTACTGTATGACAGAGTGATAGACCGTGTACTGTATGACAGAGTGATAGACCGTGTACTGTATGACAGAGTGATAGACCGTGTACTGTATAACAGAGTGATAGACTGTGTACTGTATGACAGAGTGATAGACCGTGTACTGTATGACAGAGTGATAGACCGTGTACTGTATGACAGAGTGATAGACCGTGTACTGTATGACAGAGTGATAGACTGTGTACTGTATGACAGAGTGATAGACCGTGTACTGTATGACAGAGTGATAGACCGTGTACTGTATGACAGAGTGATAGACCGTGTACTGTATGACAGAGTGATAGACCGTGTACTGTATGACAGAGTGATAGACCGTGTACTGTATGACAGAGTGATGACCGTGTACTGTATGACAGAGTGATAGACTGTGTACTGTATGACAGAGTGATAGACCGTGTACTGTATGACAGAGTGATAGACTGTGTACTGTATGACAGAGTGATAGACCATTTTGTCAACATGAAAGAGAGGAGGGTGTCATTGGCGTTTCTCTACAAGTAGGGTGAGTCAACATGTTTTTTCTACTTGCACGAACGCGCACGCACACACACCCACACACACATAAATCAGGACCATGAACCACTCTTTGCAATTTGCTGAAAACTCTCTGAGGTTCTAAATCAATAGTTGTTTAGTGGTCCGAAAATGTCGGAAACATTAACTTGCTTGACCATGCTGTACGTCATGTAACTGTCTGTTACATAGAATATGCATTGTGGACTTAACCGGACAGAAGTTGCTCTCCGGTTTTGTGATAAAACAAAGGTGGTTGAATTTATTCTGCCACTGTGTCTTCTTATTGTCTCGGCCTTTAGGCCTACAGTCTATTTCACGGTCACAAGGCATATGAATTAACAGTGATTTTACGCACGCACCTCTACTGGTGTGACCTCATAATAGGCGTGGATGCAATTTGGACCCCCAAGCTTTAGGCTTCTGTAGGACTGAACCTGCCGAGTTGATGTATGAGCTTCGGAATGTTTTAATTATAGGCTGTGCCCGGGCTTTTCTCCGTTTATTTCACCATTTGTATCATGTTAAATATAAACCACTATCGACAGCAACCGTCAGTAAAACCCACATACATTTATAACTGTCACTTTAGTGTTCGTTTTCTTCCATTTGAAGCTTACATTTTGCATATTTTTTGCGTCGTGTGTAAAGGTTCTCCAAACCAGTTTTTTTTATGATTCATACATACTTTCCTAACCCTAAAATGTGCCTAAATAATCTACAAAATCCGAGTATTTTTAATATTCTCAACCCGTTCTCTCGATGTATTCTAGTCTGTCGACAAAAATGTAATTAAAGGTACACCGTACTTAAAGGCTTAAAATAGATGTACTGAAAACGCTATTTAATGAAAACTACACCAGAAAATCTGTTGGCCAGCAAGTGGGAGTGTTTTCAGCGGTTGAATTACATTTATTCAGCGCACGCAAGGCAACCACGCCTGCAAAGCCCGTTATGCAACTTAATAAGGTAAAGTCTGAATAGAAACGACGAGCAGTCCGTAGTAAAGGCGTAATTTCATAAATTGGAATAGTGCCCTTAGTGAATACACCCATGCACTGCTCGAGTTGACATGAGGTGCGATCAGTTTATCTCGTCCGTTGCACCGGGGCATGTATTCAGATGAAAGGTGTGCCGACAACGATTGAACCAGTGGGTAACATTACGCAACGGTGCGCCGGCCAAGTTATATCGAGCGCACAGCAGTGAGCAAAACGGACCACAGCCTTTCTGATCCATGTCGCCAGAAAGCATTTTCAACTTGAACTTTGATTTATCCCAACATTTATTTAGTTTCTATGCTATTGTTGCACGTCATTTTTACTTGACTGACATGTCGAAACAGACTATTTTCTTTATTTAGTGACATCTTTACATAATTCCGATGCACGTCTTCTAACGTGGTTTCATCACGCGGATAATAATCACGATAATGTGCTGTCAGTCGCCTTTACCAATAATACCCTACCTACCTCATAGCCCTGTAGCCTATAACATCACATCACATTGGATCATATTGATTAGGCTAAGCATTATGAATCAACACCAATATAAATAAGACTAAACTCATCATTCTTGAAAGTTGAAATCAGTATTGTATTAACTTTATAATTCTGCAGACGTCTTACCCTTAAATCATCTGTCTCTCTATGATAGCCTAACTTCTCCAGAACACTTTTCTACATTAAATTGTAAAAGAAAGCTACAGACCTCTGATGTTTTTGTCTTCTACCTGTAAAGTCCATTTCTTCCTCTTCTTCCTTATACTTCCTATGTTGGGACATGAGGTGGAGGGAGGGGAGAGGTGGAGAGGTGGCGAGGTGGAGGGAGGGAGGGAGGGAGTGAGAGGTGGATGGAGGGAGGGAGGGAAAGAGGTGGAGGGAGGGAGGGAGGAGACAGGGAGAGGTGGCGAGAGGGAGAGGTGGAGGGAGGGAGAGGTGGGGGGAGGGAGGAGTGTGGGAGAGGTGGGGGGAGAGAGGAAGAGGTGGGGGGGATGGGAGGGAGGGTGGAGGGATGGAGGGGGTGGAGGGAGGGAGGTAGGGAGAGGTGGAGATTGAGCATAGTGCAATATCAAAAGTAGTGCACTATATAGGGAAAAGGGTGTCATTTGAGAGTACGTACTCTATACACTGTGTAGTAACATAGGACCTTAGAGCTTATTGACATAGGATCTGCCTCTCTCTCTAACACACACACACAGAGACACACACAAACACACACACACACGCACACACACACACACACACACACACCTTAACAGCGGCGACTAGACTACATTTACAACTTGCGGTAACTCTCTGTGGTTCTAAATCAATAGTTGTTTAGTGGTCGGAAACATTAACTTGCTTGACCATGATGTAGGTCATGTCTGTTACATAGAATATGCATTGTGGACTTAACTGGACAGAAGTTGCTCTCCGGTTTTGTGATAAAACAAAGGTGTGGTTGAATTTATTCTGCCACTGTGTCTTCTTATTGTTTCGGCCTTTAGGCCTACAGTCAATTTCACGGTCACAAGGCATATGAATTAACAGTGATTTTACGCACGCACCTCTACTGGTGTGACCTCATAATAGGCGTGGATGCAATTTGGACACCCAAGCTTTAGGCTTCTGTAGGACTGAACCTGCCGAGTTGATGTATGAGCTTCGGAATGTTTTAATTATAGGCTGTGCCCGGGCTTTTCTCCGTTTATTTTACAATTTGTATCATGTGAAATATCAGCCACTATCGACAGCAACCGTCAGTAAAACCCACATACATTTATAACTGTCACTTAGTGTTCGTTTTCTTCAATTTGTAGCTTACATTTTGCATATTTTTTGCGTCGTGTGTAAAGGTTCTCCAAACCAGTTTTTTTATGATTCATACATACTTTCTTAACCCTAAAAGGTGCCTAAATAATCTACAAAATCCGAGTATTTTTAATATTCTCAACCCGTTCTCTCGATGTATTCTAGTCTGTCGACAAAAATGTAATTAAAGGTACACCGTACTTAAAGGCTTAAAATAGATGTACTGAAAACGCTATTTAATGAAAACTCCACCAGAAAATCTGTTGGCCAGCAAGTGGGAGTGTTTTCAGCGGTTGAATTACATTTATTCAGCGCACGCAAGGCAACCACGCCTGCAAAGCCCGTTATGCAACTTAATAAGGTAAAGTGTGAATAGAAACGACGAGCAGTGCGTAGGAAAGGCGTAATTTCATAAGTTGGAATAGTGCCCTTAGTGAACACACCCATGCACTGCTCGAGTTCACATGAGGTGCGATCAGTTTATCTCGTCCGTTGCACCGGGGCATGTATTCAGATGAAAGGTGCCGACAACGATTGAACCAGTGGGTAACATTACGCAACGGTGCGCCGGCCAAGTTATATCGAGCGCACAGCAGTGAGCAAAACGGACCACCACCTTTCTGATCCATGTCGCCAGAAAGCATTTTCAACTTGAACTTTGATTTATCCCAACATTTATTTAGTTTCTATGCTATTGTTGCACGTCATTTTTACTTGACTGACTTGTCGAAACAGACTATTTTCTTAATTTAGTGACATCTTTACATAATTCCGATGCACGTCTTCTAACGTTGTTTCATCACGCGGATAATAATCACGATAATGTGCTGTCAGTCGCCTTTACCAATAATACCCTACCTCATAGCCCTGTAGCCTATAACATCACATCACATTGGATCATATTGATTAGGCTAATTAATATGAATCAACACCAATATACAATAGTCAAAGACTCCAGCCACCCTAGTCATAGACTGTTCTCCCTGCTACCGCATGGCAAGCGGTACCGGAGTGCCAAGTCTAGGTCCAAAAGACTTCTCAACAGCTTCTACCCCCAAGCCATAAGACTCCTGAACAGCTAATCATGGCTACCCGGACTATTTGCACTGCCCCCCCACCCCATCCTTTTTACGCTGCTGCTACTCTGTTAATTATTTATGCATAGTCACTTTAACTCTACCCACATGTACATATTAATTCAACTATCTCAACTAGCCGGTGCCCCCGCACATTGACTCTGCACCGGTACCCCCCTGTATATATAGCCTCCCTACTGTTATTTTATTTTACTTCTGCTCTTTTTTTCTCAACACTTTTTTTTGTTGTTGTTTTATTTTTACTTTTTTTGTTAAAAATAAATGCACTGTTGGTTAAGGGCTGTAAGGAAGCATTTCACTGTAATGTCTGCACCTGTTGTATTCGGCGCATGTGACCAATAAAATTTGATTTGATTTATAAATAAGACTAAACTCATCATTCTTGAAAGTTGAAATCAGTATTGTATTAACTTTATAATTCTGCAGACGTCTTACCCTTAAATCATCTGTCTCTCTATGATAGCCTAACTTCTCCAGAACACTTTTCTACATTAAATTGTAAAAGAAAGCTACAGACCTCTGATGTTTTTGTCTTCTACCTGTAAAGTCAATTTCTTCCTCTACTTCCTTATACTTCCTATGTTGGGAGATGAGGTGGAGGGAGGGGAGAGGTAGAGGGAGAGGTGGCAAGAGGGAGGGAGGGAGGGAGAGAGAGGTGGAGGGAGAGGTGGCGAGGTGGAGGGAGGGAGATAGAGAGGGAGGGAGGAGGGAGGAGAGAGGGAGAGGGAGGAGAGAGGGAGAGGTGGAGGGAGGGAGAGGTGGGGGGAGGGAGGAGTGTGGGAGAGGTGGGGGGAGAGAGGAAGAGGTGGGGGGGATGGGAGGGAGGGTGGAGGGATGGAGGGGGTGGAGGGAGGGAGGTAGTGAGAGGTGGAGATTGAGCATAGTGCAATATCAAAAGTAGTGCACTATATAGGGAAAAGGGTGTCATTTGAGAGTACGTACTCTATACACTGTGTAGTAACATAGGACCTTAGAGCTTATTGACATAGGATCTGTCTCTCTCTCTAACACACACACACAGAGACACACACAAACACACACACACACCTTAACAGCGGTGACTACACTACATTTACAACTTGCGGTAACTCTCTGTGGTTCTAAATCAATAGTTATTTAGTGGTCGGAAACATTAACTTGCTTGACCATGATGTAGGTCATGTCTGTTACATAGAATATGCATTGTGGACTTAACTGGACAGAAGTTGCTCTCCGGTTTTGTGATAAAATAAAGGTGTGGTTGAATTTATTCTGCCACTGTGTCTTCTTATTGTCTCTGCCTTTAGGCCTACAGTCTATTTCACGGTCACAAGGCATATGAATTAACAGTGATTTTACGCACGCACCTCTACTGGTGTGACCTCATAATAGGCGTGGATGCAATTTGGACACCCAAGCTTTAGGCTTCTGTAGGACTGAACCTGCCGAGTTGATGTTTGAGCTTCGGAATGTTTTAATTATAGGCTATGCCCGGGCTTTTCTCCGTTTATTTTACAATTTGAATCATGTTAAATATAAACCACTATCGATGGCAACCGTCAGTAAAGGAGGGAGGGAGGGAGGGAGGGAGAGGTGGAGGGAGGGAGAGGTGGAGGGAGGGAGAGGTGGAGGGAGGGAGGGAGGGAGAGGTGGAGGGAGGGAGGGAGAGGTGGAGGGAGGGAGGGAGGGAGGGAGGGAGAGGTGGAGGGAGGGAGAGAGGGGGGGACAGGTGGAGGGAGGGAGAGGTGGAGGGAGGGAGGGAGAGGTGGGGAGAGGGAGGGAGGGAGGGAGGGAGGGAGAGGTGGGGGGAGGGAGGGAGGGAGGGAGGGAGGGAGGGAGAGGTGGGGGGAGGGAGGGAGGGAGGGAGGGAGAGGTGGGGAGAGGTGGAGGAAGGGAGAGAGGGAGGGAGAGGTGGAGGGAGGGAGGGAGAGATGGAGGGAGAGGTGGGGAGAGGGAGGGAGGGAGGGAGAGGTGGGGAGAGGGAGGGAGGGAGGGAGGGAGAGGTGGGGAGAGAGAGGGAGGGAGGGAGGGAGAGAGGGAGGGAGAGGTGGAGGGAGGGAGAGGTGGGGGGAGGGAGGGAGAGGTGGGGGAAGGGAGAGAGGGAGGGAGGGGTGGAGGGAGGGAGAGAGGGAGGGAGGGAGAGGTAGAGGGAGAGGTAGAGGGAGGGAGAGGTAGAGGGAGGGAGAGGTGGAGGGAGGGAGAGGTGTCAAAGGACACCAGAAACAAAATTGTAGACCTGCACCAGGCTGGGAAGCCTGAATCTGCAATAGGTAAGCAGCTTGGTTTGAAGAAATCAACTGTGGGAGCAATTATTAGGAAATGGAAGACATACAAGACCACTGATAATCTCCCTCGATCTGGGGCTCCACGCAAGATCTCACCCCGTGGGGTCAAAATGATCACAGGAACGGTGAGCAAAAATCCCAGAACCACACGGGGGTGACCTGCTGAGATCTGGGACCAAAGTAACAAAGCCTACCATCAGTAACACAATACGCCGCCAGGGACTCAAATCCTGCAGTGCGAGACGTGTCCCCCTGCTTAAGCCAGTACATGTCCAGGCCCGTCTGAAGTTTGCTAGAGTGCATTTGGATGATCCAGAAGAGGATTGGGAGAATGTCATATGGTCAGATGAAACCAAAATATAACTTTTTGGTAAAAACTCAACTCGTCGTGTTTGGAGGACAAAGAATGCTGAGTTGCATCCAAAAAACACCATACAGTGGGGAAAAAAATTATTTAGTCAGCCACCAATTGTGCAAGTTCTCCCACTTAAAAAGATGAGAGAGGCCTGTAATTTTCATCATAGGTACACGTCAACTATGACAGACAAAATGAAGAAAAAAACTCCAGAAAATCACATTGTAGGATTTTTTATGAATTTATTTGCAAATTATGGTGGAAAATAAGTATTTGGTCAATAACAAAAGTTTCTCAATACTTTGTT
The DNA here is from genome assembly GCF_964263955.1 of Coregonus lavaretus. Lineage (NCBI taxonomy): Eukaryota > Metazoa > Chordata > Actinopteri > Salmoniformes > Salmonidae > Coregonus > Coregonus lavaretus. The sequence goes on from NW_028161407.1 coordinate 109,420, forward strand.
ATATACCCTTTGTTGGCAATGACACAGGTCAAACGTTTTCTGTAAGTCTTCACAAGGTTTTCACAAATTGTTGCTGGTATTTTGGCCCATTCCTCCATGCAGATCTCCTCTAGAGCAGTGATGTTTTGGGGCTGTCGCTGGGCAACGCGGACTTTCAACTCCCTCCAAATACTTTCTATGGGGTTGAGATCTGGAGACTGGCTAGGCCACTCCAGGACCTTGAAATGCTTCTTACGAAGCCACTCCTTCGTTGTCCGGGCGGTGTGTTTGGAATCATTGTCATGCTGAAAGACCCAGCCACGTTTCATCTTCAATGCCCTTGCTGATGGAAGGAGGTTTTCACTCAAAATCTCACGATACATGGCCCCATTCATTCTTTCCTTTACACGGATCAGTCGTCCTGGTCCCTTTGCAGAAAAACAGCCCCAAAGCATGATGTTTCCACCCCCATGCTTCACAGTAGTTATGGTGTTCTTTGGATGCAACTCAGCATTCTTTGTCCTCCAAACACGACGAGTTGAGGTTTTACCAAAAAGTTATATTTTGGTTTCATCTGACCATATGACATTCTCCCAATCCTCTTCTGGATCATCCAAATGCACTCTAGCAAACTTCAGACGGGCCTGGACATGTACTGGCTTAAGCAGGGGGACACGTCTGGCACTGCAGGATTTGAGTCCCTGGCGGCGTAGTGTGTTACTGATGGTAGGCTTTGTTACTTTGGTCCCAGCTCTCTGCAGGTCATTCACTAGGTCCCCCCGTGTGGTTCTGGGATTTTTGCTCACCATTCTTGTGATCATTTTGACCCCACGGGGTGAGATCTTGCGTGGAGCCCCAGATCGAGGGAGATTATCAGTGGTCTTGTATGTCTTCCATTTCCTAATAATTGCTCCCACAGTTGATTTCTTCAAACCAAGCTGCTTACCTATTGCAGATTCAGTCTACCCAGCCTGGTGCAGGTCTACAATTTTGTTTCTGGTGTCCTTTGACAGCTCTTTGGTCTTGGCCATATTGGAGTTTGGAGTGTGACTGTTTGAGGTTTTAGACAGGTGTCTTTTATACTGATAACAAGTTCAAACAGGTGCCATTAATACAGTTAACGAGTGGAGGACAGAGGAGCCTCTTAAAGAAGAAGTTACAGGTCTGTGAGAGCCAGAAATCTTGCTTGTTTGTAGGTGACCAAATACTTATTTTCCACCATAATTTGCAAATAAATTCATAAAAAATCCTACAATGTGATGTTCTGAATTTTTTTCTCTCAATTTGTCTGTCATAGTTGACGTGTACCTATGATGAAAATTACAGGCCTCTCTCATCTTTTTAAGTGGGAGAACTTGCACAATTGGTGGCTGACTAAATAATTTTTTTCCCCACTGTACCTACTGTGAAGCATGGGGGTGGAAACATCATGCTTTGGGGCTGTTTTTCTGCAAAGGGACCAGGACGACTGATCCGTGTAAAGGAAAGAATGAATGTGGCCATGTATCGTCAGATTTTGAGTGAAAACCTCCTTCCATCAGCAAGGGCATTGAAGATGAAACGTGGCTGGGTCTTTCAGCATGACAATGATCCCAAACACACCGCACGGGCAACGAAGGAGTGGCTTCGTAAGAAGCATTTCAAGGTCCTGGAGTGGCCTAGCCAGTCTCCAGATCTCAACCCCATAGAAAATCTTTGGAGGGAGTTGAAAGTCCGTGTTGCCCAGCGACAGCCCCAAAACATCACTGCTCTAGAGGAGATCTGCATGGAGGAATGGGCCAAAATACCAGCAACAGTGTGTGAAAACCTTGTGAAGACTTACAGAAAACGTTTGAACTGTGTCATTGCCAACAAAGGGTATATGACAAAGTATTGAGAAACTTTTGTTATTGACCAAATACTTATTTTCCACCATAATTTCGAAATAAATTCATAAAAAATCCTACAATGTGATTTTCTGGAGAAAAAAATTCTCATTTTGTCTGTCATAGTTGACGTGTACCTATGATGAAAATTACAGGCCTCTCTCATCTTTTTAAGTGGGAGAACTTGCACAATTGGTAGCTGACTAAATACTTTCTTCCCCCACTGTATGTAAAGAAAAACATATTTAATAAGATTTTTTCATTCATTCAGATCTAGGATGTGTTATTTTAGTGTTCCCTTAATTTTTTTGAGCAGTGTATATTTGTTTTTAAACATTTAATCGCAGTGGTGTCAATATACATATTTTTTCTTCATTTAGTGAATAACATGACTCATTTCTTTATTTTATTCAGTTCAATCCAGTTCAATTCATTTCAACAGAGTCCAATCAAATCAATTCCAATCCATTCAATATGATTCAATTCAGTTCTTACTGGCGATTTCCAGAGAGGTGTAGGTGTGTCCGCAAATGTTGTCATTTATTAAAACTGAACTTGACATGACAATGTGCTAATCCTCCTGCAACCTTTAGACCATGCGTGCTCACAGTTTCTAGTGGTTGAAGTCTTGCATTGCAAGAAGGCAAAAGTAGCCTAGTAGCTTTGTGCAGATGGGGAATATATGACGAGACTCTTATTCAGAACAAAACAACCGGTAGCCCTAGCTAAATATAATAACAAGATGCAATCATTTGCTGTTAGTGAGAAGAGCGAAAATCGATGTATCTTTACATTCTAAAACAATTAGAAATATACATATATTTCCTGTTTTTATTTCATTTCCATGATCATTACAGAATAAAGCCTATACTCGCCAAATATCCTATAGGCATACAACAAGTTAGGATTGGCTACCATTCGTCCCATCTCTCATTTAATTGGACCCACTTCACAGTAGTAAATAGATCAGCTACAGTATTTCAAGCAGCCTATTTTGCTCTATGCGATCCGATCCGAAGCGCAGTTTAACGTTAGAACAGACGATTCACCTTTTCCGTCTGAATGATGTAATGTGACATTTCTTGCGTAGACATTATTTCATTTATAACATAATACATTATCATAATCATTGCATAATAAATTCCTCACCTTTTCTGGCCATGATGAGTTCATATTCCCGATGTAGCCATACAACAAATTACCATGCGCATTTCTCATTTAATTGGGCCTATTAGAGAGGCTATTATTTAAAGTGTTTGCTCTATGCAGATGACAGGGTGCGCGGCGCGGTTTATAACATACAGCAGAATGTAACAGGTGAACAGACAGCTGATCTTTTGTATTGAAGTGTGTAGGCTACCAATAAACTCTAGTTTATTTTAATTTTTTCGAGTAGACAACGTTTCCGAATTTGTGGGCAGTGAAGCATATTTAGTTTCGGGAAAAAGTGAATGCAAAACATTACTTCATTCAAACGATCTGTTTACAGGTCCACAACTATTTGCAATTGTTTTTGTCTTTCAGAAACGGTCAGATAGACCTACAGCAAATGTCACTGTAAAATAAAACATTCTGCCAACACCTCCAAAGACATTTGAAGTTCGCCATGGATATTTCCTTTAGATATACTGTCTGGGCCTAATTCCAATACTTCCCAACTATACAGCAAATAAGGGCGTTATTGTCACCATGAAGGGTGAATGATGGGCGTATTTCACGTGGAGTTATAACGCTCATTGTTACTCATCAAACCACAACTGAGTGAGACAAATAAAACCTTTGTGGTTTGATGAGTAAAACTAAAAACCTAGCTACAAAGAGACCATTAGAACACTTCAAGTTGTTTTAGCGATGACAAATATACTTTGAAGTGTTCTAATGGTCCTCTCTTTGTAGCTATGTTTTTTATTTTTACTAATCAAACCACAACTGAGTGAGACAAATAAAACCTTTTGATTGAATTCAATATCTGACACTAGCAGTAGGCAATACTCACCAATACGCCATCCATCCTGAACAGCTCCCCCTGTAGGCGGATCGGCAACATTGCTGTTCTGCAGAATGAACAAGTCGTGCTTTCCACCTGAGCACTAAATTCAGTAGCGTCTTTTGCACATAACATCACCTATCACCTGCTCATTAAGAGTAGAAGCCTTCTCTGTTCACATAGCCTAGTTGAATTCGTGTTGGGATGGTGCTTTTATGGCGATGTGGGGGCCGTCTATTTCTCCGTTCGTATTTGGGAACCCATTGATGGCAAAGAAACCCCTCTTAACCTGTTGCGCGATGGTGGGAATTGTATGTTACAGTACGTTTTGCTGATGATTGCATCCAAAACATTGGCTCATCGAGGGATGTGAGATGCCGCTGGCCGATCAGCAAGCTCCGGCTGAAAAGTGCCCGTTGCCAAAAACCCGAGGATGGATAACACTTTGACGCGCACCCGAATGGCATGGGTTTGCCTTTCTAAAGTAGGTCTTAAATCCTCGCAACGATCCTATAAGATTGGTTTTGGGAAACGATATCTGATGAGCCAATCTGTACTTTCTGCTAAAAAGTCCCACCTGTCTCTAAAAACGTGCTCTCTGTGAAATGCTGCTTTGCCAGATCTTCCAACAGAGCAGATCAGCCATCTCTCATTGGATTTCCATTATCTCAGTCTTTTATAGGATGTACACAATATTTTCACTTTCACACATACCTCTAATTTACCAAATTACTGTACTTTATATGGATTATTATCGTAACAAATGCACTGATGTGGTCAAAATATATAGCCTGTCAAGACATGTTGCATGAATTCACAATGTCAATATAATTACATAAAAAAATGTCATTATTACTCTCACAATTTCACACATTTTCAACATACAGTATATTTTGGGGCGGCAGGTCGCCTGGTGGGTAGGAGCGTTGGGCCAGTAACCGAAAGGTTGTTGGATCGAATCCCCAAACTGACAAGGCAACAATCTGTCGTTCTGCCCCTGAACAGTTAACCCACTGTTCCCCGGGCGCCGATGACGTGGATGTCGATTAAGGCAGACCCAGCACCTCTCTGATTCAGAGGGGTTAAATACGGAAGACACATTTCATTTGAATTCATTCATTCAGTTGTACAACCTACTATGTAACTCCCTTTCCCCATTCTACGCTTGACAAGCAGTTCCCTTATTCCACCACTTGGCACTGTACGTAAGCATGGTCATGGGGCTGAACACTCTCAAACTAACATATATATTGATAAATCTCACACTTTGCGTGGAAATGATCCCTTGCATGGTTTATGTACAGATTAGCGCCTATGTACGATGTAATGAATAGTAATAATAATCATTATTTTGAAAACAAGAATAATCTCAAAATGCATAAAATAAACTACAAAATAAAAGTTTAACAAACAACACATTAGTATTTTTGGGAGGTTTGTACCAGAATTGTATTTTAGAACACAACAGGACAAAAACAAAACTATGATAAGAGGGGAGAAAAATGTAAAGTAAATAAAACCATACCTGGTTTGTTGTTACTGATGGCCACCATGGATCACTTCCTCATTTACCCTAGCCACACCCCCCAATGGAGATGTCTCATTGTTAGAGTAAATATCTACATATTATTCTGCTTTATTATTGTTTCATTCACATATCACTCCCCCCCCTGCTGCTCCCCCTGTGGGCATTCCCCAACGGACTCTTACCCTGCCCCCACCACCCAACAGACTCTTACCCTGCCCCCACCAGCCAACAGACTCTTACCCTGCCCCCACCACCCAACGGCCTCAACGGTCTCATTCACTTCTCTTGATTTGATTTGATTTATTTTGACCTGCACTGTTGGAGCATAAGATTTTGCGTCCCTCTCCATGTGACTAATAAACTCATCTAATCTAATTAACAATGGGATTTTAGTGTTATGTAAAAATGATTATTATAATAATTATATTATTATTAAGTGTTATTGCTATTATTATTAATAGTAGCATCATAAATGTTATTTGTATTACTGCTGTTACCATGACAACTGTCTAGTAATCATTACTTCAATGCTGTTAACAAATGTCAGTGCTATAATATTATTTGTGCTATTAAGGCGATTTACCCTAATTGCTCCTGTAAGTCGCTCTGGATAAGAGTGTCTGCTAAATGACTAAAATGTAAAAATTTAAAATTTTACTTTATTGCTTTTTGCATATTGTTAAACAACATTCTAAGTCTGCTAACATTTCCTCATAAAATGTAACGAATTTCAGTATAGAAAAAATCACAATCATCATTGCGGGACTTTTATTTTGAAGGAAAATCGCCGAGGTCACGACCTTATTCTTTCTAGGTCTTCTTTATTCATACTGGCTGAACGGAGGTGAAGCGAAGTAGCGGCACCATTGATCTACAATAAGAGGTGGACCCGTTCCTCTACTTCATTATAAATGGACTTCCTGTTTCAACACAGTGGGCGGATTCAACACCTATAGGTTCATGTAAAGTCTTCATCCACTTAATACAAGTATTCAGCCTACAAGTTAAGATTCTATCTAGTAAAACTGCAATTACATTTTTGTATTTAATGAGGTGATGTTTTGCAGTGCTACCAGGAGGGGGCAGTGTGACACAACAACCAGGTTTGGCAGAAGGACTCCAGACCAGTGGTTCCCAACCTGTGGTCCTTGGGGGGTGGTGCAGGTGGTCCTCAATTACTTTTAGATTGTAGTATTTTATTATTCAAAAATAATAACAGTTGGGAGTATTAATCGTATTATAATCAATTTTACATTCCTTTTCACAATGCAAATACTTTATAATAATATTAATAATACACCTTTACAGGCTTTGTTACATTCACATCTAATGATAGAATTTGACCGGCAATTTATTTGATGTGAAAAAAAATCAGCGACTTCGCAATGGTGGTCCTCAAGAGCTTTGGACGGTGATTTGATGATCTCCAGAATGGGAAAGTTTGGGAACCGCTGAGCTAGACAGTCACATCTGTGTGGTAACATGATAGGATGGAAAACCAATGATATACAATGATTCTGCAAACCCAAAACAGACTGATTATAATGTATAGTATATGACGTTACATTGAACTAATCACAGTAATCAGAGACCAACTCACACACACAGTATATACAAAGACAAACACACACAAAATACATTCCTTTTAATTGACATGTATTTGACAGGGATACTGCACATCAATCAACATTTCTGTAAATGTGCCAGATTTAGCTGTAGTCCCTGGGCAGGTAGATACACATAGAAAAATACAACGTTATAAAACATTTAGTAAAACATTGTGTATAGATGGGGGCTGATTGGTCCTTCAGCCACTCTCAAGTCATTGGTAAAGGGGTGAGAGGTTGAACAGCTCCTTATATGTCCTTCAGCCACTCTCAAGTCATTGGTAAAGGGATGAGAGGTTGAGCAGCTCCTTATATGTCCTTCAGCCACTCTCAAGTCATTGGTAAAGCGGAGAGAGGTTGAACAGCTCCTTATATGTCCTTCAGCCACTCTCAAGTCATTGGTAAAGGGGTGAGAGGTTGAACAGCTCCTTATATGTCCTTCAGCCACTCTCAAGTCATTGGTAAAGGGGAGAGAGGTTGAACAGCTCCTTATATGTCCTTCAGCCACTCTCAAGTCATTGGTAAAGGGGTGAGAGGTTGAACAGCTCCTTATATGTCCTTCAGCCACTCTCAAGTCATTGGTAAAGGGGTGAGAGGTTGAACAGCTCCTTATGTCTGTCAATGGTCAATGTGCTCTCACTGAGAAAACTGCTGATAGACTGAGGTGGTTGTGTTGATATCCAGCCCCTCTCATTAACCTCTATAAGGCCAACACTGTACAATATATTCATAAAATATATTTCTGTGGTTTTAAGTTGAATGCCAAATTCTCAGAGCCATTTTCCCGGACACATTCACAGTGAGTATGCAAATACAATAAGTAAATTCCAATAACATCACACTACATGTTTACAATGCGTATACAATAAATGCTTACAATGCGTATACAATACATGTTTACAATGCGTATACAATACATGCTTACAATGCGTATACAATACATGTTTACAATGCGTATACAATACATGTTTACAATGCGTATACAATACATGTTTACAATGCGTATACAATACATGTTTACAATGCGTATACAATACATGTTTACAATGCGTATACAATACATGTTTACAATGCGTATACAATACATGCTTACAATGTGTATACAATACATGTTTACAATGCGTATACAATACATGCTTACAATGCGTATACAATGAAATTTAAAATCTAAAGTTTAAAATACACAGACATCAGGTAGGTAGGTTATTTATTTATTTTTTATGTCATTTAGCAGACGCTCTTATCCAGAGCGACTTACATGAGCAATTAGGGTTAAGTGCCTTGTTCAAGGGCACATCGACAGATTTTCACCTATTTGGCTCGGGGATTAGAACCAGGGACCTTTCGGTTACTGGCACAACGCTCTTAACCACTAAGCTACCTGCCGCCCCATGTGTTGGTGTGAGAGAGAGACAGAGTTGTATCAACATGTTCTGCTAGATAGGGGTCCATACCTAGTGGAGGACTAACTGACCCTCCTGCTAGATAGGGGTCCAGCTAGGTATCTAGTGGAGGACTAACTGACCCTCCTGCTAGATAGGGGTCCAGCTAGGTACCTAGTGGAGGACTAACTGACCCTCCTGCTAGATAGGGGTCCATACCTAGGTACCTAGTGGAGGACTAACTGACCCTCCTGCTAGATAGGGGTCCAGCTAGGTACCTAGTGGAGGACTAACTGACCCTCCTGCTAGATAGGGGTCCAGCTAGGTACCTAGTGGAGGACTAACTGACCCTCCTGCTAGATAGGGGTCCATACCTAGGTACCTAGTGGAGGACTAACTGACCCTCCTGCTAGATAGGGGTCCATACCTAGGTACCTAGTGGAGGACTAACTGACCCTCCTGCTAGATAGGGGTCCAGCTAGGTACCTAGTGAAGGACTAACTGACCCTCCTGCTAGATAGGGGTCCAGCTAGGTACCTAGTGAAGGACTAACTGACCCTCCTGCTAGATAGGGGTCCAGCTAGGTACCTAGTGGAGGACTAACTGACCCTCCTGCTAGATAGGGGTCCAGCTAGGTACCTAGTGGAGGACTAACTGACCCTCCTGCTAGATAGGGGTCCAGCTAGGTACATAGTGGAGGACTAACTGACCCTCCTGCTAGATAGGGGTCCAGCTAGGTACATAGTGGAGGACTAACTGACACTCCTGCTAGATAGGGGTCCAGCTAGGTACCTAGTGGAGGACTAACTGACCCTCCTGCTAGATAGGGGTCCAGCTAGGTACCTAGTGAAGGACTAACTGACCCTCCTGCTAGATAGGGGTCCAGCTAGGTACCTAGTGGAGGACTAACTGACCCTCCTGCTAGATAGGGGTCCAGCTAGGTACCTAGTGGAGGACTAACTGACCCTCCTGCTAGATAGGGGTCCAGCTAGGTACATAGTGGAGGACTAACTGACCCTCCTGCTAGATAGGGGTCCAGCTAGGTACCTAGTGGAGGACTAACTGACCCTCCTGCTAGATAGGGGTCCAGCTAGGTACCTAGTGGAGGACTAACTGACCCTCCTGCTAGATAGGGGTCCAGCTAGGTACATAGTGGAGGACTAACTGACACTCCTGCTAGATAGGGGTCCAGCTAGGTACCTAGTGAAGGACTAACTGACCCTCCTGCTAGATAGGGGTCCAGCTAGGTACCTAGTGGAGGACTAACTGACCCTCCTGCTAGAAGATCCACACCTCCAGGAGGCTGCAGAAGGAAAGAGGCTGTGTGGCTGGACCTTTGGTTAGTTTATTGCTATCATAGTGGTCATGTTTGATTGACATTTTCTGTACATTTTCGGGAGCCTGAATTAAAGCAACAGACACCAAGACCATGTTGAACCACCCTGCCTGTCTATTCTGCCTGGTCTCCCCACACCCAGGGGTTGGCTACAACTTTAGATCTGAAGCTGTGACCAAAGATAGGGGTCCAGCTCCCCAAGAAGGTTGATCATCCTGGAACATGACTCAGTTCCTTTTCTCAACACCATGTCGATGATGTCACGTGCCTTCTCTGTCCTCTCAGCTATCACCTTTACTGACTCCATTTCCTCCTGGTTGATGACTGTGTGTTGCAGGAGTCCGTCCAGCAGACCTTCCAGGACAGGTCCTGACACTCGTCTCACAAACTCTGTCCGTACAGAACGCAGCTGCTGCTCTGCAGAACCAGTCAGACTGCTCTCAGCCGGACGCCCTACCCCCAACACAGCACCTGAGAGAGTCAGGTTATAAAGTAACTACATTTGTTCATTCACATTTACATTTCAGACATTTAGAAACAGACTTGTTTCAGAGTGACCTACAGTAAAAGTCTTCATTGTATTGTTAATCTTTGCATTAAGAACACATTCTGTAACAATAACAACCTGCATCAATGAACACATCACACCACTACTGTTTCATTCATATTTAGGGTCGGTTTTCACAGACGTAGAAAAACAGGCTGGGGCATTCAGAACCAGGCTAATCTACATCAAGTCCTGGAGGAGATGTCATTGGGGAATTCAGAACCAGGCTAATCTACATCACGTCCTGGAGGAGATGTCATTGGGGCATTCAGAACCAGGCTAATCTACATCAAGTCCTGGAGGAGATGTCATTGGGGAATTCAGAACCAGGCTAATGTACATCAAGTCCTGGAGGAGATGTCATTCAGAACCAGGCTAATCTACATCAAGTCCTGGAGGAGATGGCATTGGGGCATTCAGAACCAGGCTAATGTACATCAAGTCCTGGAGGAGATGTCATTGGGGCATTCAGAACCAGGCTAATCTACATCAAATCCTGGAGGAGATGTCATTCAGAACCAGGCTAATGTACATCAAGTCCTGGAGGAGATGTCATTGATCTTGAAGACAGCCTTTTATAATCAGGACTAGTCCAACAGTAAACCATGTCGACTGGCCCTCAAGCCATTGGTTTGTACCTCTCATGTTTACTTACTAGTTGAATGGGTTTCAGGGATGTATTCATCTGAAAGAAACAAAAAGAGGTTTTAATCACTAAATAGCATCTGTCAGAAAATAACAGAGTTATGATTGACATATTCTCCTACCTGTTGGTACCATATCTCTCCATACTGTCCTCTCATCATCCCCGATTAACTCCATCTCAATGTCAACCCCTGTGTTTCTCATAACCATCTTACAACAGCTTGGTGTGGTGTCTGCAGGTAACAGCTGAATCTTCTGTAGAAGGTCATATGGTGCAACGATTGAGACAACAGACAGAGAGAGAGAGAAAGAAATATAATGATATTCCAGTTATGAATATATAATATGACAGATTCATGTCCTCAGCCTGCTAAAACTGCACCTCTGGATTGATGGAGGAGGAATGGGGATTCTTTACTACAAACCAACTGTTCAGCTTTAAGGACCCGTTTGGACTTGACAGGACCAGTTCTGAATATCCTTGGGACACCTGATATTTCTCCCGGTCCCGAACAGCCTACAAAATGAGCAGTGTAGTAGTCAGTCTGAACAATGTAGTCTAATAATTCACACAACATGCAGCTCACTGAGCAATCCTTTTTTGTCAACATCAAAAAAAATTGTACACTATTTTTTATTTATTTTACCCTTATTTTACCAGGTAATTGACTGAGAAGAGAGTCTCTTTTACAGCAACGACCTCAGGAAGTGTTACAGGGGAAAGGGGATGATTGAGCCAATTGGAAGCTGGGGATGATTAGGTGGCCATGATGGTATGAGGGCCAGATAGTGAATTTAGCCAGGACACCGGGGTTAACACCCCTACTCTTACGATAAGTGCCATGGGATCTTTAGTGACCACAGAGAGTCAGGAAACCTGTTTAACGTCCCATGCGAAAGACAGCACACTACTCAGGGCAATGTCCCCTTCACTGCCCCGGAGCATTGGGTTCTCCTTCGAACAGAGAGAAGAGTGCCGTCTACTGGCTCTTCAAATGAATGAGACAGAAATAGATTTCTCACAGAGCTGCATGTTGTCTTTGTAATCTATAGATTTTCAACAAACTATCAGCTTTCCTTTAGTAAGTTTCAACATACTGTTGTCACTTCAATGATAGTGCCTCACCTCTTTCTGACTGGAGTTTCTGAGGAGCATGTACAGCCGTGAAATTACTGTTGCCTTTTTTACTGCCATATAGAGGACCACGTCACAGTGGACATCTACGTTCCAAAAAAATATATAGCTCAGTATAACAGAGATAGCTGAGAACCTGGGATGGAGAATCTTAGCATGGAATCTGGTGACCTCATGCACTTCCTCAACAGACACTCCATGTTCCTCTACATGAAGAATCTTCATCTCATTCCTCAGGGAAGGGTTGGTCCCTGAACAACACAATAAAAAGGAGACAGAAAGACAAATATTGTATTATTCATCCAACTAAAACCCAAAGAATATGCAGTATCAGATCACAGTAAACTCAAACTCCCAGAATAGTTCATTTATTCATTCAGGAAGTGAAACTCAGTTACATGGAAATGTCTTTCTGAATACTATGTCTATATGGTTTTACCTAAACAGACAAAGTGTGGCAGATGAACTTCCTCCAGTTCACCTAACTCCATAGTGATGTCCAGCAATGGACCACCTTGTCCGTACTGCATGTCTTTCAGAAGGTGACTGTAGGGATACCAGTTCCTGAAGTGATACTTCAGAATGACATCTCCGTCACACACCCAGCGGAGACCAGACACTGTGCACTCATAACGCCCTTTGGGTGTCCTGTGCCTGAGGGCAACAACAAGATATGGTAGAGAGGGTCAATCGTCAAATGGAGAGGTTGGATTAGAAGCCTATTCCCAAAGGTAATGGGGAAATACACTAGCAAGTGGAATGAAATGTTAAAAGTAGTTATTTTACCTGAACATTTTCACTCCCTGGACAGTGGAAGTCAAGGGTTCAATCTGAAGCCACTGTGTGGAGTACTGAAGAAGGACAAGCATGTCAGTTATACATATGGGGCCAGTTTCCTGGACACAGATGGAGTCTAGTGCTGGACTTAAAGCATGATCAATGGAAGTTTCAATAGAAAGTTATTTAAGGTCCAAGACTAGGCTTAATCTGTGTCCGGGAAACTGGGCCATTAACCAAAGTAACTAATCTAATGTATTGATTCAATGTTACATGGAATGCTGGTGATTGATCCAATTAAACTGTCTAATGACAAAATATGACAACAGCTAAAATCCTGCATGCCTACAAGCAGAACACAGGACTGTCTATATCCCAGTATGAATGGTTGGTCAGTACACACCTGGCTTTCAGACTGTGTTTATATTACTAAAGCAGAACACAGGACTGTCTATATCCCAGTATGAATGGTTGGTCAGTACACACCTGGCTTTCAGACTGTGTTTATATTACTAAAGCAGAACACAGGACTGTCTATATCCCAGTATGAATGGTTGGTAAGTACACACCTGGCTTTCAGACTGTGCCTGACTCCTGAAGGTATGTAAAAGTGAGAATTGACATTATGACTTACCTCAACATGGTCACAAGTCTTACAGCTCTGAGGAATCCCTGAAGTCAAAAGTAGTTGTTATTTAAAACGGACAATCTCATGTAATAACTAATTAATCGTTATTAAATAGACTTGTAATAAAAATCTATATAAGTGAGCAACAGTCTCATTAGCACACATTAGTGTTATATTAATGAATGTTTGTGGAAGCAGGAAACAACATGGTTCTGGTCCATGTTTTGGAGATGTTGGGGGCCTGATTTCTGGTAGATCCCAGGATGAGAGCTTAAAGGTAGAGTCAGCTAAATGATGTTGTACGAGCAGCACCGCAGATATTGTGATGAGCAAGATGCCTGACTTCTCTCTCACACAGTATCTGCCCAGGTGCACGGGTTCTCTTCACTCTCTTACAGCGTGGTAGCCACGGGACCAAAACAGAGGAGTTTAGCATCGCGCTCCAACGCCCTTAGTTGTTGTAGAAATTGACCCACTATGCTGTTTACTTTGTGCATCTACATCATATTGCTGACTCTACCTTTAAGTTTGTTTTGACCAAATAGATCATGATTGTGTTCCTTGCCTGGGACTCAAGAACGCTTTAATCGTATTTTGATTTTAAAACAATTATCAGTTAACACTCACATATCTGGTCTCTGGTGTTCTCAGGTCCAGGCTTGATACAACACTCTCCACCATGGTCTCTGGTGTTGGGAAAGCAGATGGATAGACTGTGATTAAACTAAATACAACTGATAAAGGCTTTATATAGCATACATACAGTCTTCATAAGCAATACAAAGGGTGTATAAAGGGTGACAGAACAGCTCCCTATGTAGGGTGCATTGCCTAATGTGACATAACACTATGTCAACTTCCATGAAGTCAATACTGATGGTGACATTACAGGTGACATTGCTTATCTTGATGAAAGCCCCTAGAGACGTGAAGTCACCAGGTATCATTTTAACAGGTTCTGATGCCCTCTTGTGGTTAGAGTGAAACTGACACTACAGTGAGACATAGGAGAGGAAACATCTGTACATCCAACAGAACACATTAAAAACACACCACCACCACTAATCTAACTGTCTGTAGGTCCAACAGAACACATTAAAAACACACCACCACTACTAATCTAACTGTCTGTAGGTCCAACAGAACACATTAAAACACACCACTACTACTAATCTAACTGTCTGTAGATCCAACAGAACACATTAAAAACACACCACTACTACTAATCTAACTGTCTGTAGGTCCAACAGAACACATTAAAACACACCACTACTACTAATCTAACTGTCTGTAGGTCCAACAGAACACATTAAAACACACCACTACTACTAATCTAACTGTCTGTAGGTCCAACAGAACACATTAAAACACACCACCACCACTAATCTAACTGTCTGTAGGTCCAACAGAACACATTAAAACACACCACCACCACTAATCTAACTGTCTGTAGGTCCAACAGAACACATTAAAACACACCACCACTACTAATCTAACTGTCTGTAGGTCCAACAGAACACATTAAAACAAACCACTACTACTAATCTAATTGTAGGAATGATTCCAGAGGAAAACACATGATAAAACATTGCTATGACTCACCTTTGAATGTGTTGGTCATCTATCTGACACAGGGTCACTGAGGAGGAGGAGGAAACCCCAAACCCAGGATAGAGGGGTTCAGTGAATGTGGTGTGTTCTGTGTAAAGGTGTGTCAGTGTACCAGAGGAGGACACGCTATAGAAGGACAAAGTACCAGCTGGCCAGTCCAGATACACTCCAACGCTGTTAGAAACAGGACCAGGGATGGATCTGATGACTCCAGCATGGTAAAAGTGATAACCACTGTCATAGCAGAATAAACACCAGGACTTCCTATTGGCTCCAATCCAACTGTCATCCTCCATCTCTCCCTTCCTCTGCATTCCTTTGTACACCACACCAATATGAGAAATGTCACCATCCATCTCCACCTCCCAGTAATAACGAGATCCAGATAAGCCTTCTCTGCAGAGAACTTGGTAATGATGGTCAAATCTGTCTGGATGGTCTTCATAATGCTGCTTCTCCTCCACCCGTGTCACCTTCCTGTTCCCCTCAGACAGTATCAGGTTTGGGTTTGCTGTATTTGGGTCCAGGTTGATATGACAGGCATCTGTAGACAAAAGGAGAGTTTAATCAAACCACATCTTCATATAAAATGTTGTTTTGTAGGTACAGAACAAGTATTGATTAGTTACTATATCACTATGGTTCTGAATATGTAGTTAATTAGGATTGAAGAGACTTACATTTCCTCAGCCCTGATTTCAGCCTGAACTCTCCACCATGATCCACACTGTAGGAGAAACAGGTTATTGACTGACAAAGACCTAATACAGCAGTCAACATTTAAACCATATTGTTGTGTTCTGGTGCACTATCCAAGTTCATTACTAGAGACATACAGGTATTCTGTCCTACCTACTGCATACAGAACAGAGTACAATTAATTACTAGAGACATACAGGTATTCTATCCAACCTACTCCATTCAGAACAGAGTACAATTCATTACTAGATACATACAGGTATTCTATTCTACATACTACATACAGAACAGAGTACAATTCCAACAGGATATCAGAGATGCAGAAGAAGAGTATTCATGTAGTGATGATGTATGCTGTGTTGGAGTGCTAAGCCTGCTGGGTAAACGTCCCCTGTATTCTACCATCATGTCCTCATGTTACTGAACCTACTACACTTCATAGGACACAACCACTGCTCACACTATTAGGACATCTATTCTGACTTACTCCAGCTTCATCAGTTTATCTGTGGGATCCACCAGAGCAGCTGAAAGCAGTCCCCCTGCAGAGTCTCCTGGGTGATTGTAGCTCAGGTCCAGCTCTTTCAGGTGGGAGGGGTTTGACCTCAGAGCTGAAGACAGAGCAGCACAGCCCTCCTCTGTGACCAGACAGCCAGACAGCCTACAGAGAGACACAACAGCTGTCTAGGTTGGTGGACTGGTGTCAATCATCTTGTAGGACACCCATACATTTGTCCATGACACAAACATTGTGATGAAACATCAGATGTTCAGAGTATTTGTTTTACTAAGCTCAGTACCGACCTGACTGAAACAGCTGTACATACCCCAGTGTGTGTAGTTTACAGTCTGGATCCTCCAGTCCAGCAGAGGGCAGTGTAACTCAGCTCAGTACCGACCTGACTGAAACAACTGTACTTACCCCAGTGTGTGTAGTTTACAGTCTGGATCCTCCAGTCCAGCAGACAGCAGTGTAACTCCTGAGTCCTGCAGGTCATTGTCTCTCAGCTCCAGTTGTTTCAGTTGTGAGTTGGGTGAACTCAGGACTGAGGCCAGATCTGAACAGCAACCCTCTGTCAGACCACACTGACCTAGACTAGAGGACAGAAGAGCACATGATTAACAAATGTCTAAAACATCCACATAATAACTCATACTGAAGATAGTTAACTCACACTAGTGTCTGTATGTTGCAGAGTGGACTGGTTAGTCCAACACAGAGCAGCTCCACTCCTCTGTCTCCCAGGTCATTGTAGCTGAGGTCCAGTTCTCTCAGGGGGGAGTTTGGTGTCTGCAGAGCTGAAGCCAGAGTCTCACAGGATTCATATGTGAGTTCACAGCCAGCCAGTCTGGAGAGAGGATATATAGTGATACACTGTTAAATATGCAAAGCTTTAAGAATAATGAGATGCATTAAGATAATAACAGAAGGACACATGATTAACCAATGTTAAAAACATACTAACTCACTCAAGATATTTACCTTAGTTTGATATATGTTGTTATGTATGTTTCTGGATATGTCCCAAAATGTTAAAATAATGTTAAAAACATACACATACTAACTATACTGAACAGAAATATAAACCCAACATGTAAAGTGTTGGTCCCACGTTTCATGAGCTGAAATAAAAGATCCCAGATATGTTCCATACGCACAAAAGCTTATTTCTCTCAAATGTTGTGCATACATTTGTTTAGATCCCTGTTAGTGAGCATTTCTCCTTTGTTAAGATAATCAATTTTGTTAAGATAATCCATTCACCTGACAGGTGTGGTATATCAAGAAGCTGATTAAACTGCATGATCATTACACAGGTGGACCTTGTGCTGGGGACAATAAAAGGCCACTCTGAAATGTGCAGTTTTGTCACACAACACAATGAAAAAAATGTGTCAAGTTTTGAGGGAGCGTGCAATTGGCATGATGACTGCAGGAATGTCCACCAGAGCTGTTGCTAGAGAATTCTATGTTAATTTCTCTACCATAAACCGCCTCCAACATCATTTTAGAGAATTTGGCAGTACATCCAACTGGCCTCGCAACCGCAGACCATGTGTAAACACGCCAGCCCAGGACCTCCACATCCGGCTTCTTCACCTGCAGGATGGTCTGAGACAAGCCACCAGGACAGCTGATTTAACTGTGGGTTTTCACAACCGAATAATTTCTGCACAAATAGTCAGAAACCTTCTCAGGGAAGCTCATCTGCGTGCTCGTCATCCTCACCAGGGTCTTGACCTGACTGCAGTTTGGCGTCGTAACCGCCTTCAGTGGGCAAATGCTCACCTTCGATGGCCACTGGCACGCTGGAGACATGTGCTCTTCACGGATGAATCCCGGTTTCAACTGTACTGGGAAGATGGCAGAAAGCGTGTATGGCGTCGTGATGGCATTGTGTGGGGCAAGCGGTTTGCTGAGGTCAACGTTGTGAACAGAGTGCCCCATGGTGGCAGTGGGGTTATGGTATGGGCAGGCATAAGCTACGGACAATGAACACGATCGCATTTTATCGATGGGAATTTGAATGCACAGAGATACCGTGACGAGATCCTGAGGCCCATTGTCGTGCCATTCATCTGCCGCCATCACCTCATGTTTCAGCATGATAATGCACGGCCCCGTGTCGCAAGGATCTGTATACAATTCCTGGAAGCTGAAAATGTCCCAGTTCTTCCATGGACTGCATACTCACCAGACATGCATGTTTGGGATGCTCTGGATCGACGTGTACGACAGCGTCTTCCAGTTCCCGGCAGTTTTCAGCAACTTCGCACAGCCATTGAAGAGGAGTGGGACAACATTCCACAGGCCACAATCAACAGCCTGATCAATTCTATGTGAAAGAGATGTGTCGCGCTGCATGAGGCAAATGGTGGTCACACCAGATACGGACTGGTTTTCTGATACACACCCATACTTATTTTTTTAAAGGTATCTGTGACCAACAGATGCATATCTGAATTCCCATTTATGTGAAATCCATAGATTAGGGTTCTAATGAATCTATTTCAATTGACTGATTTCCTCATATGAACTGTAACTCAGTAAAACCTTTCAAATTGTTGCATGTTGCGTTTATATTCTTGTTCAGTATACAGTACATACATAATATATAAACACTCACAGTGGATACTGAAGATATTT
Organism: Coregonus lavaretus; assembly: GCF_964263955.1. Lineage (NCBI taxonomy): Eukaryota > Metazoa > Chordata > Actinopteri > Salmoniformes > Salmonidae > Coregonus > Coregonus lavaretus. Next base: position 128,294 of record NW_028161407.1, read on the forward strand.
AACTCACACTAGTGTCTGTATGTTGCAGAGTGCACTGGTTAGTCCAACACAGAGCAGCTCCACTCCTCTGTCTCCCAGGTCATTGTAGCTGAGGTCCAGTTCTCTCAGGGGGGAGTTTGGTGTCTGCAGAGCTGAAGCCAGAGTCTCACAGGATTCATATTTGAGTTTACAGCCAGCCAGTCTGGAGAGAGGAGATAGGTCAATACACTGTTAAATATGCAAAGCTTTAAGAATAATGAGATGCATTAAGACAATAACAGAAGGACACACGATTAACCAATGTTAAAAACATACTAACTCACTCAAGATATTTAACCTTAGTTTGATATATTTATCACATTTTATGTATGTTTCTGCATATTTACCAAGATGTTCAAATAATGTTAAAAACATACACATACTAACTACATACATAATATATAAACACTCACAGTGGATACTGAATAAATTTAACTCACACTAGTGTCTGTATGTTGCAGAGTGTACTGGTTAGTCCAACACAGAGCAGCTCCACTCCTCTGTCTCCCAGATCATTGTAGCTGAGGTCCAGTTCTCTCAGGGGGGAGTTTGGTGTCTGCAGAGCTGAAGCCAGAGTCTCACAGGATTCATATGTGAGGTCACAGTGATCCAGTCTGGAGAGAGGAGATCATCTGTTAGATATACAAATCCTTCAGAATAATGATAATGTATACATCAACTCAATAGCAGAACTTACAGTGCTCTCTTGCAGGTTTTCACTACCGGCCGCAACCTCTGATAACCTTCCTCTGATGTGGTGTATGTCTTCAGGTCAAACTCCTCCAGCACCTCCTCTGACATCAGTAACAGGTAGGCCAGGGCTGAACATTGGTCAGGTTTTAGTCTTGTTTCTGAAAGAGTTCCTGATCGCAGGGAGGTTTGCATTTCTTCAACTAGAGAGTTGGCACCAAGTTCATTCAGACAGTGGAACAAGTTGATGATCCTTTCTGGTGAGGATTCCCATTTGATGTTGTCTGAAAGGTACCTGACTGTTCTCTCAACTGTTTCCTCATTGCTCTGTGTTGTACTTCCTGTCTGTGTCAGAAGGCCTCGTAACAGATTCTGATTGGACTCCAGTGAGAGACCCAGAAGGAAGCGGAGGAACAGGTCCAGGTGTCCATTCTCACTCTTCAAGGCCTGGTCCACTGCTCTCCTGTGTAAGTCAAACAACTGGATTGACTCCTCCTCTTCATGTAAAATGTAAATGTAATCCTCACTAGTGGTGGAAAAAACATTTTCCTTCTTGTCCAGACATGATTCTAAAGCATGCACTGCTGCTAGAAACTCCTGAATGCTCAGATGCACAAAGCTGTAGACCTTCTCTTGGTTCAGCCCAGATTCTTCTTTAAAGATCTCTGTACACAATGCTGAGTACTCTGATGCCTCTGTGACATCAAGGCCACACTCTCTCAGGTCCTCCTCATAGAAGATCAGGTTGCCCTTCTGCAGCTGTTGGAAAGCCAGCTTTGCCAGTTTCAGGATCATCTCTTTGTCTGACTGAGACAGTTCCTTTGGGTTTGTCTCTGTGGCTTTGTTGTACTTCTTGTTCTTCACAATGATTTGGATGAGCGTGAAGTGTATGAACATCTGGGTCAGAGTTTTGGGGACTTCATCCTTCTCTGCCTCTTTCAGCATCATCTCAAGGACAGTGGCTGATATCCAACAGAAGACTGGCATGTGGCACATGATGTGGAGGCTCCTTGATGTCTTCATGTGTTTGATGATTTCATTGGCCAGATTCTGATCTGTGATTTTCTTCCTGAAGTACTCCTCCTTCTGTGGATCATTGAACCCTCGTACCTCTGTCACCTGGTCAACACACTCAGGTGGGATCTGATTGGCTGCTGCAGGCCGTGAGGTTATCCAGAGGAGAGCAGAGGGAAGCAGATTCCCCTTGATGAGGTTTGTCAGCAGCACGTCCACCGAGGTTGGCTTCGTGACATCACAGCACCTCTCATTGTTTTTGAAGTGTAGAGGAAGTCGACACTCATCCAGACCATCAAAAATGAAAACAGTTTTGGTTTCAGCATCTTCAATGCTGTCAATCTCTTTCAGCTCTGAGAAGTAGTGGGAAAGAAGTTGCATCAGACTGTATTGGTCCTTTTTCAGGTTCAGATCACGGAAAGGAAGAGGAAACATGAAATGAACGTCCTGATTTGCTTTTCCCTCTGCCCAGTCAAGGATGACCTTCTGCACAGAGACTGTTTTTCCAATGCCAGCGATTCCTTTTGTAAGCACAGTTCTGATAGGTTTGTCTTGTCCAGGTAAAGGCTTGAAGATGTCGTTGCATTTGATTGGTGTCTCTTGTGTGGTTTGTTTCTTGGATGCCATCTCTATCTGTCTCACCTCATGTTCATAATTGACCCCTCCACTTCCACCCTCTGTGATGTAGAGCTCTGTGTAGATGTCCTTTAACAGACTTCCATGGTGTCCAATTCCTTCAGATATGTGTTGATACTTGTGTTTCAGTTTAGCCTTAATGTCTTGTTGGACTGTCAGAAGAGTTTGACCTGTAGGAAAACAATGAGAGTTGGGACTCATAAGTTCATGTGTGTTTGTGTGTGTGTGTGTGTGTGTGTGTGTGTGTGTGTGTGTGTGTTTTAGAGGGGCCTTTGTACCATTCTATGTAATATTGTTTGAAACACAGTCTTACTTCTTCTGTCCAGAAGGTTGTGTGTGATCTTTAATGCATCCTCACTGTCCAAACTCTCCACTTCCTTATTGTCATCTGGTAATGGTTCCTGGCTGAAAGCAGGTGGCTGATCACTCTTCATTGATAGCAGGCTGGGGGCAGGTGACTCTGCTCTGGGCTTCTGGACACTGAACAAAACAGGGAGGCAGATCACCTCATCAATATCTCATCAGTACCTCATCTACATCATTTCAACAACTGTATAGCTGAACTCATAGCATTCCTGATGTTTCTTTATAAAGCTACAGTCTGCAATTGGTAAATCGGTTTTGGCCTTTAAAATGAATGATATAGGCCTACATTTTATGTAATTTGTGAACACTTTTCTCTTCATTAGTTTGATATTTTTAAGAGAACTGTATATTTTACAATTAATCTCTTACCTTTTAGAACTGGTGTCTTGAGTCATTTTAGAGGCAGTGGTCCCCTCCTCTCTCTCCCCAGAGAGACTCATTTTAGAGGCAGTGGTCCCCTCCTCTCTCTCCCCAGAGAGACTCATTTTAGAGGCAGTGGTCCCCTCCTCTCTCTCCCCAGAGAGACTCATTTTAGAGGCAGTGGTCCCCTCCTCTCTCTCCCCAGAGAGACTCATTTTAGAGCCAGTGGTCCCCTCCTCTCTCTCCCCAGAGAGACTCATTTTAGATGCAGTGGTCTCCTCCTCTCTCTCCCCAGAGAGACTCATTTTAGAGCCAGTGGTCCCCTCCTCTCTCTCCCCAGAGAGACTCATTTTAGATGCAGTGGTCTCCTCCTCTCTCTCCCCAGAGAGACTCATTTTAGAGGCAGTGGTACCCTCCTCTCTTTCCCCAGAGAGACTCATTTTAGAGGCAGTGGCCCCCTCCTCTCTCGCCCCAGAGAGACTCATTTTAGAGGCAGTGGCCCCCTCCTCTCTCTGCCCAGAGAGACTCATTTTAGAACCAGTGGTCCCCTCCTCTCTCTCCCCAGAGAGACTCATTTTAGAGGCAGTGGTCTCCTCCTCTCTCTGCCCAGAGAGACTCATTTTAGAACCAGTGGTCCCCTCCTCTCTCTCCCCAGAGAGACTCATTTTAGAGGCAGTGGTCCCCTCCTCTCTCTCCCCAGAGAGACTCATTTTAGAGGCAGTGGTCTCCTCCTCTCTCTCCCCAGAGAGACTCATTTTAGAGGCAGTGGTCCCCTCCTCTCTCTCCCCAGAGAGACTCATTTTAGAGGCAGTGGTCTCCTCCTCTCTCTCCCCAGAGAGACTCATTTTAGAGCCAGTGGTCCCCTCCTCTCTCTCCCCAGAGAGACTCATTTTAGAGGCAGTGCCTCTCTCCTCTCTCTCCCCAGAGAGACTCATTTTAGAGCCAGTGGTCTCCTCCTCTCTCTCCCCAGAGAGACTCATTTTAGAGGCAGTGGTCCCCTCCTCTCTCTCCCCAGAGAGACTCATTTTAGATGTAAGTCACAGCTCACTCAGCTACAATAAGAAATAACAGAACAGTCAATATTTCTGAACATTGTTGAAGAACCATTAACAATGACAACATTTTTACTGTCTGTGGTCAGAGTTCAAACAGAGACTTCATATTGCATTTAAACATGCACAGTCCAATATGTTATTAATTTGATTTGATTTGACTTGGATCCCCATTAGCTGACGCCATAACAACAGCTAGTCTACCTGGTTGGATCCCCATTAGCTGACGCCATAACAACAGCTAGTCTACCTCGGGTAAACACAACTAAAAATACGTTACAGCTTAGATTGACAGACATTATAGACATTTACCAAGTAGACATTACATACAGTTAAAATAGCTGACAGGTATTTATTCTATACCAAGGGAAGCCAGGCTATAATGTATCTTTCGTCTCTCTTTGCTTCATAATTGTCCTTTAATTCGCAAGAGGCTGAATGTATCTCACAGGAGAAAGCATCCGAGCGAGCTAAACAGCGCCCCTCTGTCTCTCTATGTGTAGGCCATCTATCTGATGCTGTCTGGTCCAAACGAGTATGACATTGTTGCCCGTAGCATTTAAGACAAGGGAAGCCTGCGAGCATTTGGCCTTTGATTTAAAAGCTCTGTATGACAGAGTGATAGACCGTGTACTGTATGACAGAGTGATAGACCGTGTACTGTATGACAGAGTGATAGACCGTGTACTGTATGACAGAGTGATAGACCGTGTACTGTATGACAGAGTGATAGACCGTGTACTGTATGACAGAGTGATAGACCGTGTACTGTATGACAGAGTGATAGACCGTGTACTGTATGACAGAGTGATAGACCGTGTACTGTATGACAGAGTGATAGACCGTGTACTGTATGACAGAGTGATAGACCGTGTACTGTATGACAGAGTGATAGACCGTGTACTGTATGACAGAGTGATAGACGTGTACTGTATGACAGAGTGATAGACCATTTTGTCAACATGAAAGAGAGGAGGATGTCATTGGCGTTTCTCTACAAGTATGGTGAGTCAACATGTTTTTTCTACTTGAACAAACACATAAATCAGGACCATGAACCATTCTTTGCAACTTGCTGTAACTCTCTGTGGTTCTAAATCAATAGTTGTTTAGCGGTCTGAAAATGTCGGAAACATTAACTTGCTTGACCATGATGTAGGTCATGTAACTGTCTGTTACATAGAATATGCTTTGTGGACTTAACCGGACAGAAGTTGCTCTCTGGTTTTGTGATAAAACAAAGGTGTGGTTGAATTTATTCTGCCACTGTGTCTTCTTATTGTCTCGACCTTTAGGCCTAAAGCCTATATTAGGGTCACAAGGCATATGAATTAACAGGTTATAGAGCAAAACAAATATTACAACACATAGATTGTATTGTATTTTTCTGTCATCCCCAGTGATTTTACGCACGCACCTCTACTGGTGTGACCTCATAACTGGCGTGGATGCAATTTGGACAACCAAGCTTTAGGCTTCTGTAGGACTGAACCTGCCGAGTTGATGTATGAGCTTCGGAATGTTTTAATTATAGGCTATGCCCGGGCTTTTCTCCGTTTATTTCACCATTTGTATCATGTTAAATATCAGCCACTATCGAGAGCCACCGTCAGTAAAACCCACATATATTTATAACTGTCACGTTAGTGTTCGTTTTCTTCAATGTGTAGCTTACATTTAGCATCATTCCATTCTGTTTCCCTTTCTTTCCTCTGTCACCTCAGTGTAAATTGTTCCTGAGGGTCGTTAGCATTAGGCTAACGTTGTGCAAGAATTTAGGACATGTAGCCTGTTTGTATCATTATGGAACTCAGACCACACGTAGCAGGTTAAACCTGTAGCCTGGTTCACGGTTCACGACGACTGAACCGGTTTCATACAGTTCCATGATTAGTGAGAATTAGGGTAAATGCACCAGAAAATCTGTTGGCCAGCAAGTGTTTTCAGCAGTTGAATTACATTAATTCAGCGGTCGCAAGGGAACCACGCCTGCAAAGCCCGTTATGCAACTTAATAAGGTAAAGTCTGAATAGAAACTATGAGCAGTGCGTAGGAAAGGCGTAATTTCATAAGTTGGAATAGTGCCCTTAGTGAATACACCCATGCACTGCTTGACTTCACATGAGGTGCCAACAGTTTATCTCGTCCGTTGCACCCGGGCTTGTATTCAGGTGTGCCGACAACGATGCGGAACATTACGCAACAGTGCGCTGGCCAAGTTATATGAAGCGTACAGCACTGAGCAAAACGGAACACAGCCTTTCTGATCGGTGTCGCCAGAAAGCATTTTCAACTTGAACTTTGATTTATCCCAACATTTAAATAGTTTCTATGTCTATTGTTGCGCGTCAGTTTTACTTGACTGACTTGAAGAAACAGACTATTTTGTTTAGTGACAGCTTTACATAATTCCGATGCACGTCTTTCTAACGCAGTTTCGACATGCGGATAATAATCACGATAATGTGATGTCAATCGCCTTTACCAATAATACCCTACCTCATAGCCCTGTAGCCTATAACATCACATCACATTGGATCATATTGATTAGGCTAAGCAATATGAATCAACACCAATGTACAGTAAAATTATCATTCTTGAAAGTTGAAATCAGTATTGTATTAACTTTACAATTCTGCAGACGTCTTACCCCTAAATCATATATCTCTCGATGATAGCCTAACTTCTCCAGAAAACTTTTCCACATTAAATTGTAAAAGAAAGCTACAAACCTCCGATGTTTTTGTCTTCTACCTGTAAGGTCCATTTCTTCCTCTACTTCCTTATACTACCTATGTTGGGACATGAGGTGGAGGGAGGGGAGAGGTAGAGGGAGGGAGGGAGGAGAGAGGGAGAGGTGGGGGGAGAGAGGGAGAGGTGGAGTGGAGGGAGGGAGGGAGGGAGGAGAGAGGGAGAGGTGGAGGGAGGGAGGGAGGGAGGGAGGGAGGGAGGGAGGGAGGGAGGGAGGGAGGGAGGGAGGAGAGAGGGAGAGGTGGGGGGAGAGAGGGAGAGGTGGGGGGGGAGGGAGAGGTAAGGGGGATGGGAGGGAGGGTGGAGGGAGGGAGGGAGGGGGTGGAGGGAGGGAGGGAGGTGTGGAGATTGATCATAGTGCAATATCAAAAGTAGTGCACTATATAGGGAAAAGGGTGTCATTTGAGAGTACGTACTCTATACACTGTGTAGTAACATAGGACCTTAGAGCTTATTGACAAAGGATATGTCTCTCTCTGAAACCACAGACACTCACACACCTACCTTAACAGAGGTGACTACACTACATTTACAACTTGCGGTAACTCTGTGGTTCTAAATCAATAGTTGTTTTGTGGTCCGAAAATGTCGGAAACATTAACTTGCTTGACCATGATGTAGGTCATGTAACTGTCTGTTACATAGAATATGCTTTGTGGACTTAACCGGACAGAAGTTGCTCTCTGGTTTTTCTGATAAAACAAAGGTGTGGTTGAATTTATTCTCCCACTGTGTCATCTTATTGTCTCGACCTTTAGGCCTACAGTCTATATCAGGGTCACAAGGCATATGAATTAACAGGTTATAGAGCAAAACAAATATTACAACACATAGATTGTATTGTATTTTTCTGTCTTCCCCAGTGATTTTACGCACGCACCTCTACTGGTGTGACCTCATAATTGGCGTGGATGCAATAGGCTCTTTTCACGATGACGTCATCTAACTTCCGCCTTTCCGCGTAGCAGGTTAACTTCACTTCCGTTCGCCCGTAACCTGAGACTTCTCAACGAAAATACAACTGTTGACCACTAACTAGCAAGCTAGCTACTTGAAGAAATTCCAAAAGGTACGTTTAAGTTAAATTAGTAAAGTTAAGAGTAATAATGTTTACGTATATGCAATGGTTTGTAACTTGCTAACGTTATTGTTAATTCATAATTGTTCACTGCCTTAGTTACTTAAAAGTGGGCTAACGTTAGCTAACAACAACTTAGTACCAGATACCGATAACGTTAAAAGGTAGCGTTACATTGCTGCCTGGCTGTAATGTAACAAGTTTACTTAGCTAGCTATCTAACCCTTTGTTAGGCAGTTAGTTTATTCATGAATGTATAGTAACTCACCTATTCAAATACTGTTGTGCATGATAGCTAGATAAATATTGATTCCTGGTCAAAGCTGAATGTTAATTTAGCTGTTTCTTTTCTCCCGGTGTCTGTATCGCAACAGTATCCCATCCAACACCGAAGCATGGCACAATCTTCGAGAAGATGCTATTGCAGTGTACCATTTTGTTCAAACAACAAACAGAAATTCCCGTATCTGAGTTTTCACGATTTCCCTGTTGATGGAGAAATACGTGCCCGTTGGGTGAGGGCGATCAGGAGAGATGAGGGACCAAGTTTTAAGATTCTTCGTGGGAGCACCTTTGTTTGCAGTCAGCACTTTCCCCCTGAGGATAGATACACATCGGCCAGTGGACGGATCCGTATTAAACAGGGATCAGTGCCGTCTAGATTCCACTGGAATGATTGGGGTAAGGATAGGTAGACAGCGTTAAACGTAATACTACTGTAATCCAATAATATATTACTTGTACAAAATGTTTAATAATTTAATCCTGATGCAATATAGCTGCTACATTTTGTCATTTTAGGGACTGAAAAGTGATTACCAAAATGTATCATGACAAGCATATGGTTAATTTCACACATATAGGAGGCGGCTCACAAGCTCGGGAGTCAGTTTACCAGCGAGCAAGAAAGCGTCTTGGTGTTGCTGTCCTGGATGATTCTGATCATGAGATGCCTGACAGCACAGAGGGTGCTTTGCCTGCAGTGACAAACGATCACGACTATGCCTGCCGTCCTTCTCCTGGTTAGTATTGCAAATAAGAGTAACCATGTATCTGTTTGGCAAAAAAAGTAAAAGTATATGGCAGTTAAGTAAAAATACTATTTTATACTACGATTTGGAGTAACTGGTCTCTCTGTGAAAAGACTTGGCGTTTTAAACCTCATCCATCTTAGAAGCTTCTTCAGTTTTATTTATTGAAAATGGGATGGGATAGATGAGTAATAACTAACCTACCAACATGTATGCTTTTTCTTCCCCTTAAGGTAAACTGGACAGTGCTACTCAAAGAATTCGAGAGTTGGAGCTGCAAGTGTTGTCCCTAGAAATTGAGATCCAGCACCTGACAGTTAAGAAGCAGCATCCACTCCTTTTTAATTTTTGTGTCACAGATGAGGACTATCGCTACTACACACGATTCAGCTCAAAGGAGGTCTTCACTGTGTTTTGGGATTCTGTTTATCCCTCTGCTTCACGGCTTGTATACTGGTCTAAGGCACAGCAAACGGCACATGTGACACCTAGCCCTCACCGAAAACTTCCACTTATTGATGAACTATTTATGTTTCTGTGTCGTGTTGCAGCTGGGCTTCAGGAGAAAACCTTGTCTACCATCTTTGAGGTCAGCCTGTCCACAGTTAGCCGCATCATTTTAACATGGACTAGCTACCTTTACCAGGTTCTTGGCTCACTGCCGGTGTGGATGACAAGAGAGCAGGTGCAGGCCACAATGCCTGATAAGTTCAAGCTCTACTGCCCTCAGGTGAGAGTTATAGTAGACTGCACCGAGATCCGCTGTGAAACACCATCCTCCCTCTCACTACAGTCAGAAACCTTTTCGAGCTACAAAAATCACACCACCTTTAAAGGGCTGATTGGTGTAGCTCCATGTGGTGTTATCACATTTGTATCAAAGCTCTACACAGGCTCCATCTCCGACATGGAAATAACACGGAAATGTCAGATCTTGCATTTACTTCAGCCCGGAGATGAATTAATGGCGGACAAGGGTTTCCTGATCGAGAGGATGTTGTCAGAAGTGGGGGCAACACTCGTCATCCCTCCACTGAAAAAATCTCCTCAGCTCAGCAGGGAGGACACTCTTAAGACCCAGGCCATCGCCCGGCTGAGGATTTTAGTCGAGAGGGCCATACGGAGGGTGAAGGAGTACCATATCTGGGATGGGCTTGTTCCTCTTTCCACAGTGGGTTCAGTGAATCAGCTGTGGGCCATCTGCTGCCTCATGTCGAACTATCAGGGACCTCTTGACATTAAAGGAGACAAACCAGTCTGATGTTTTTGTCAACTGGAAGTTGTATATTTCCTGAGTAAGCTAGATGGGCTGTAAATAGAAGTACTTTTATATTACTGTATTGTATGTACAAACAAATGTAAATATGAATTAACTTTGTTGGTAATTCAATTGATCTAATGTTATACTGTATGTTTTTGTTAAGGGTAATAACTTTTTCATAGCTATTAATGAACCTAATGTGATATATTGTAAAAATATCCAACTATTAACCATGTTATGTGCTTATGTGTCATGGCACTGATGGAACTATTAAATATATGTTTGCAAGCAACTGCTTCCAATCCTTTTTGATTTTGGTAAGAGCATTTACAACATCGCAATCCTTTTCAAAATTTGTATTTCAATACATAGATATACAGTATATAACACAATTAAGTTCATTTGCAGTTAAAGAAAAACATGTCGACATTTACATCACAATCCTTTTCAAAATGTGTGTTTCAGTACATAGGAGATATACAGTATATGACAAGTTAATTTGCAGTTAAAGAAAAAAATGTCAAAGGTTCACCTTCCACATTTACCTTAACACTATTTACACATAAAATTCTGCCTTATGTTTTATAACTTAAGAAGACATCCATGTAGATGTTATAATAGAAATGATCAAGCTTCTGTCGCATTGAGTGGATAATCTCCTCATCCCTAAAGATTCTCTCAACTGTGAAGTCAGTGCGGGTATCTGTAATGAAGTCACACCACTGAAGTCCGCTTAAGGCGAGTTGGCCTTGAACCTGATAGTAGTATTTGTGGCTCTTCTTAAGGCAGGCCTGGCCTTTAACTGTGATCAGGTGTTTAACTTGGGTAACATTTTCAACATCGCAACTCTTAACCTCAGCAAGACCAAATGGTGGTGCTTCTGTTGGGCAGAAGACTTTAGCATCCGGGCTGGCTGCAAGGTGAGGTGAATCAGGGTGGATGATGACCCCGCATTGTTTCAGAGAGACATCACAAAAATCAGAATATTGCCTCAGTATCTCAGGTTCCAGATCCAACCCTCTTCTCATAGCAGCTGTCTGAGGAGTTCCTCTCAGAATGCGGGTTGCCAAAGCCTTGGCAGACAACTCCCCATGAACATGGCATATTTCACGGAATCTGCTGGCTGTCAGTCGGGGTTTGCGTACCTGGCTCCACAGCTGGCATTCTGACTGCATTCTTGTTTCTGCTTCAATAGCAGCAGACATCTCCTCTGACACAATCAGGCTGTCCAAATGACATTGTTGTATGTAGTTGGGCTCAAAATCAATGGGAAATTTAAAGTTGTAACCTTCAATAGGCAACTGAGGAAACTCACTGGCACCAGGGTGTTTAATAATATCTCTACTTAATTCTAGAGGGCACTGGTAAGAAAGCACAGACCCAAATGGCACAGGGCCAAATTTAGAGTCCACCAAATTAAGGCCCTCAAGCCCGTGCAGCAATTTGCAAATCCCTGGTTGTGGACGGATGTCTTTCAGTTTCTCAGCACTGGCCATGACGTGAGGATCCGGAATAGGCCCTGGCATGAAAGTGAGATATGTCAAGTTTAGATTTCATTAAATGCCACCTTATCTTTTTCACTAAAAAAGACAACCACACTCATCCAGTCTCGTACATGCTTCTAATACAAATAAAAAAATATCCACTGAAAGTCTATATAAAAAGTAACAAATAATAATCACTTTTATGTTTGTATTATTTTAGAAATGCACTAAAGTCTTTGTGCTCTAGTACAGGCGGGGGCTCATTCAGACTCACCATCATAGGCTCGGTACAGTGTGCACTTCACACCAGCTCTGACACTTGTTTTTTTCTTAGCCGCTGGTTTACACACCGCCATATCATTGGTGGCCTCTGGTACAATTCCCTGTGATATAATAATGATGAACAATACATTGTCAAAAGTCAATACAAACTGCAAAGTTCTGCATCAGTGTAACAAATAATGTCTGACCTGTGTCCTAGGCCGGTGCCAGGTCTGCAGTGCGCTGGTGCATGACAGAGGCAATGGCACTGTCTTAAAGCCCATGGTAACATAGTGAGCACTTTGAAAAAGAAGTGCTACTATGTGATTACATAGTGCTTTCCCAGCAGAGCAGGAACATGACATGTGATTGAGTACCACAGGAACCTCTGCAGAGTCTAGTGTAACCTGTTCATAGAGACATAACAATTAGTGCTGTACTTACAAAACATTTTTTCTGCGTTTCATTATAAACTACTGTACACAATTTTCAAAACCCAATTTCTTTTTTTAATTAAGAAAAATTGGCTGTTCTGAAACCTTTGACAAGTAGTGCCAAGACTTATCGAAAATTTGAACATTTTGAGTTATCACAGAATCTTTCCCAGTCTTTATTGCCGTCAACAACCCACATCGGTTTGTAAGAATTTCGTTGTGTATTAAGTTTAATGATACAAAATCAGAGCTCAGACTGAGAAACAAACTGATCCACAGTGGAACTTTGTGGAATCATTCTTATTAAATCTGCAACCGCAGCAAAACACAACAAAAAGAAAACTTATCTATCTTAACCTATCTTATCATAATGTTAGAGAACTGTTTATCTGAGAAACCTGAAGCCGATGAGCCTCCTCATTTTTCTTCATGGACCTGTAACATCGCCCTCTCACTGTCACCTCACCGTTAACTACACTTGAGACTGTTTCAATACAGTGATTGGGAGAAAGGGCGCAGCATTAGCCATTAATACATTACTGACTCTTATCTTACGGTCGATACAAACAGCAGTAATATTAAAAAGAGGCTGCAAAACAGAAACTCGTCAGCTCATAACCTTCGCTAGCATAGGGCTAATTTAAGCTAAATAAAGATAAACACGTACCTTCATAATCAAACAGGTAACCTTCAACGAAGAACTTGTAGCCTTTATCAAGCTTCGATCTTGAAGTAAGGGACCACTTGTCAGCAAGTCGTTCTACGTCGTTAAGTCGTATTGGTGGCAGATGTGAAAGGGACTGGGTGAACTCCATAATGATGTGCTACTAGCTAAGCGTTCCTAAGCGACACCGGATGTAAACATAACCTGCATCGCGGCAGAACGGAAGTTGTCTGACGTTACGTGAAAAGGGCCTATTTGGACCCCCAAGCTTTAGGCTTCTGTAGGACTGAACCTGCCGAGTTGATGTATGAGCTTCGGAATGTTTTAATTATAGGCTGTGCCCGGGCTTTTCTCTGTTTATTTTACAATTTGTATCATGTTAAAAATCAGCCACTATCGAGAACCACCGTCAGTAAAACCCACATACATTTATAACTGTCACTTTAGTGTTCGTTTTCTTCAATTTGTAGCTTCCATTTAGCATCATTCCATTCTGTTTCCCTTTCTTTCCTCTGTCACGTCAGTTGTTCCTGAGGGTCGTTAGCATTAGGCTAACGTTGTGCAAGAATTTAGGACATGTAGCCTGTTTGAATCATTATGGAACTCAGACCACACGTAGCAGGTTAAACATGTAGCCTGGTTCACGGTTCACGACGACTGAACCGGTTTCATACAGTTCCATGATTAGTGAGAATTAGGGTAAATGCACCAGAAAATCTGTTGGCCAGCAAGTGTTTTCAGCAGTTGAATTACATTAATTCAGCGGTCGCAAGCGAACCACGCCTGCAAAACCCGTTGTGCAACTTAATAAGGTAAAGTCTGAATAGAAACTATGAGCAGTGCGTAGGAAAGGCGTAATTTCATAAATTGGAATAGTGCCCTTAGTGAATACACCCATGCACTGCTTGACTTCACATGAGGTGCCAACAGTTTATCTCGCCCTTTGCACCCGGGCTTGTATTCAGGTGTGCCGACAACGATGCGGAACATTACGCAACAGTGCGCTGGCCAAGTTATATGAAGCGTACAGCACTGAGCAAAACGGACCACAGCCTTTCTGATCGGTGTCACCAGAAAGCATTTTCAACTTGAACTTTGATTTATCCCAACATTTAAATAGTTTCTATGTCTATTGTTGCGCGTCAGTTTTACTTGACTGACTTGTCGAAACAGACTATTTTCTTTAGTGACAGCTTTACATAATTCCAATGCACGTCTTTCTAACGCAGTTTCGACATGTGGATAATAATCACGATAATGTGATGTCAGTCGCCTTTACCAATAATACCCTACCTCATAGCCCTGTAGCCCATAACATCACATCACATTGGATCATATTGATTAGGCTAAGCAATATGAATCAACACCAATGTACAGTAAAATTAGCATTCTTGAAAGTTGAAATCAGTATTGTATTAACTTTACATTTCTCTAGATGTCTTACCCCAAAATCATCTGTCTCTCTATGATAGCATAACTTCTCCAGAACACTTTTCTACATTAAATTGTAAAAGAAAGCTACAAACCTCCGATGTTTTTGTCTTCTACCTGTAAGGTCCATTTCTTCCTCTACTTCCTGATACTACCTATGTTGGGACATGAGGTGGAGGGAGGGGAGAGGTGGAGAGAGAGGTGGCGAGAGGGAGGGAGGGAGAGAGGGAGGGAGAGGTGGAGGGAGAGGTGGAGGGAGAGGTGGAGGGAGGGAAAGAGGTGGAGGGAGGGAGGGAGGAGAGAGGGAGGGAGAGGTGGAGGGAGAGGTGAGGGAGAGGTGGCGAGAGGGAGGGAGGGAGGGAGGAGAGAGGGAGAGGTGGGGGGAGAGAGGGGGTGGAGAGAGGGAGGGAGGGAGGAGAGAGGGAGAGGTGGGGGGAGAGAGGGAGAGGTGGAGTGAAGGTGGAGGGAGGGAGGTAGGGAGGGAGGGAGGGAGGGAGGGAGGGAGGGAGGGAGGGAGGGAGGGAGGAGAGAGGGAGAGGTGGGGGGAGAGAGGGGGTGGAGAGAGGGAGGGAGGGAGGAGAGAGGGAGAGGTGGGGGGAGAGAGGGAGAGGTGGAGTGAAGGTGGAGGGAGGGAGGGAGGGGGGGAGGGAGGGAGGAGAGGTGGAGATTGAGCATAATGCAATATCAAAAGTAGTGCACTATATAGGGAAAAGGGTGTCATTTGAGAGTACGTACTCTATACACTGTGTAGTAACATAGGACCTTAGAGCTTATTGACATAGGATCTGCCTCTCTCTCTAACACACACACACACACACACACACAGAGACACACATACAGACACACACAGACACACACACACACAGACACACACACACACACACACACACACACACACACACAGACACACACACACACACCTTAACAGAGGTGACTACACTGCATTTACAACTTGCTGTAACTCTCTGTGGTTCTAAATCAATAGTTGTTTAGTGATCGGAAACATTAACTTGCTTGACCATGATGTAGGTCATGTAACTGTCTGTTACATAGAATATGCTTTGTGGACTTAACCGGACAGAAGTTGCTCTCTGGTTTTGTGATAAAACAAAGGTGTGGTTGAATTTATTCTCCCACTGTGTCTTCTTATTGTCTCGACCTTTAGACCTAAAGCCTTGTAGTATCTAGTAAAAGTTGCTAGTCATTGCTGATAAACAAAGGAGTCCGCTCATACTGAACCTTGATCATAAGTTTATTCATATCACAAGCTTTCAGCATGAGTTACAGGTGTCAAGATCACCCGGAGAGCAACGTCCCAGATTGCAATGGCTGCTCTAACCTCTTCTTCCTCCAGCATATACTTATAAACAATGCAAAAATATGGGTTGCTCCCTCTGCTGTCCAATCACCTGTCTCCCCTGGGGTGTCACCCTACAAATGGCTACTTTTGAACTAGAATATACATTCTTTCAGTTCCACTTAAAAACCATTAACAAAGACATAATCCTAATACACTACATTCCCCCCTTCGAGACGAACTAAAAGTCTCGAAAACAAACAGAATAGGATTATGACAAGTAACAATTTATCTTATTGAGTATCTTTAACATTAAACCAAAAAAACATTTTTCTCTAGAGTGTAAATACCTTTCTATGAAATATGAACAAATGTTTATGGAGTGTGAATACATTACTATGAAATATGAACAAATCTTTATGAAGTGTGAATACATTACTATGAAATATGAACAAATCTTTATGGAGTGTGAGAGCGAAAACATGTCTGGCAGCCTTCTTTCCAGATATCCATCCATCAATCAAGACAGTAAAATTCTCTCACGGTCCCTCTGCCCCAGGCAACCACCTAGGTACTCCCGATGAATTCATAAATCCCTATCAATGCATTTGAAACTATGATGCAATTAAATACACATGTAAGCCCCTGCAAACAAAATACTATCCAAAAAATGTCCACTCTCATGCTGGTCAACCCATCGGACCCTACCGTGGACCTCTCCCTGCCTAGACTCCCTGTCCCTAAGCATTCACGAAATAAACAAAAACATCTAAGATCCCCACATGTATCCAATAACATCAAATATCATTCTACAAAAATTAATACCTAAGAAAATGACACAAATTATGTATTACACATGCAAATATGTCTATATTTCATTGCAGACACTGGAATGTAGTCCACTACACTTCATCTCCTCCGTAGTCTCCTCTTCCAATGCATTGTTGATGATGGAATCGGAACCTTTCCACCCCTTCCTTGTTCCATCTCCTCCAGTCATTCTCCTTTCATATTGTCCCTTCATATTGTCCTTGTTTGAGTATTTCAATCTCTACATATTCCCCCAAATGCTTCTGGAAGAAAAGAAAAGACCAAACAGTATCTTTTGCAAAACAACACTTTCAAATTAAACATCAATATCAACTAAGAATATAAAAATTATATATAAATGATGTATGAATCAATATAAATGATAGAATAATGACATAGGATAATGTGATTCATTCATACACTTCCCCCCTTTGATTCATAACATCATACTAAAATCACACTAATATTGAAAAAAAAATTGAAAAATGATCAAAAAATCTAAAAGGATATTTATCATCAATACTCCATCCAGTCCCACTTGTCCCTCTTCATCCAGATCAGGAACAGTCAACAACGGCATCTGAGTGTTTACATTTACATTTACATTTACGTCATTTAGCAGACGCTCTTATCCAGAGCGACTTACAGTTAGTGAGTGCATACATTATTTTTTGTATTATTATTTTTTTATACTGGCCCACCGTGGGAATCAAACCCACAACCCTGGCGTTGCAAACGCCATGCTCTACCAACTGAGCTAGATCCCTGCCAGCCATTCCCTCCCCTACCCTGGACGACGCTCGGCCAATTGTGCACCGCCCCATGGGTCTCCCGGTCGCAGCCAGCTACGACAGAGCCTGGATTCGAACCAGGATATCTAGTGGCACAGCTAGCACTGCCAGTGCCTTAGACCACTGCGCCACTCCCATCTCCACCACTACTACCACTGCGCCACTCCCATCTCCACCACTCCACCACTACTCTCCCACCACTACTCCAACCCATCTCAATATCATAGCTTTCTCAAAGGTCAGTAACAAATTACAAACATCACACACAGTGCTATCAAAGCTGCCATTAAAATCTAATCCATCACTGCTCCTACTGGGCCTAACTGATCTTGGAATCAAGACTTCGCTGACCATCCAGCTCCTTCAGATCTACCAAACGCATCCCTTATATATTTCAAGGCATCTATAACTATCTGGAATCAAAGTATAGGTAATATTATCAAGATGATCTGCCAAAAATGTTACACCATACCATGGAAAAAGTCCCCCCTTCTCTCTTAGACTTATCCTCCAATGATAGGCTTCAAGACTATGACATGTCGCCATGTCCCTTTTCACCCTACTTCCAAACCTAGAATCAGATTTATCTGTGTCCGGTGCTACCCCTCTTTTAATGGTAGAAACCTCATATGGAAGCTTCAACGTTGACATGTAACAACATCCTGTCCATCCATAGGGTAAGAATATATACGCTTTATCACCACAAACCCTCCAAATATATCTAAAATTCCCAATAGTCACATTGTCAGGCAAAAGCTAATCTTTCAACCATCAAAGTCCTGCTCTTCTTACTAACTGGAACATAAAAAGTTACAGTGGGGAGAACAAGTATTTGATACACTGCCGATTTTGCAGGTTTTCCTACTTACAAAGCATGTAGAGGTCTGTCGTTTTTATCATAGGTACACTTCAACTGTGAGAGACGGAATTAAAAAAATAAATCCAGAAAATCACATTGTATGATTTTTAAGTAATTAATTTGCATTTTATTGCATGACATAAGTATTTGATACATCAGAAAAGCAGAACTTAATATTTGGTACAGAAACCTTTGTTTGCAATTACAGAAATCATACGTTTCCTGTAGGTCTTGACCAGGTTTGCACACACTGCAGCAGGGATTTTGGCCCACTCCTCCATACAGACCTTCTCCAGATCCTTCAGGTTTCGGGGCTGTCGCTGGGCAATACGGACTTTCAGCTCCCTCCAAAGATTTTCTATTGGGTTCAGGTCTGGAGACTGGCTAGGCCACTCCAGGACCTTGAGATGCTTCTTACGGAGCCACTCCTTAGTTGCCCTGGCTGTGTGTTTCGGGTCGTTGTCATGCTGGAAGACCCAGCCACGACCCATCTTCAATGCTCTTACTGAGGGAAGGAGGTTGTTGGCCAAGATCTCACGATACATGGCCCCATCCATCCTCCCCTCAATACAGTGCAGTCGTCCTGTCCCCTTTGCAGAAAAGCATCCACAAAGAATGATGTTTCCACCTCCATGCTTCACGGTTGGGATGGTGTTCTTGGGGTTGTACTCATCCTTCTTCTTCCTCCAGACACGGCGAGTGGAGTTTAGACCAAAAAGCTCTATTTTTGTCTCATCAGACCACATGACCTTCTCCCATTCCTCATCTGGATCATCCAGATGGTCATTGGCAAAATTCAGACGGGCCTGGACATGCACTGGCTTGAGCAGGGGGACCTTGCGTGCGCTGCAGGATTTAAATCCATGACGGCGTAGTGTGTTACTAATGGTTTTCTTTGAGACTGTGGTCCCAGCTCTCTTCAGGTCATTGACCAGGTCCTGCCGTGTAGTTCTGGGCTGATCCCTCACCTTCCTCATGATCATTGATGCCCCACGAGGTGACATCTTGCATGGAGCCCCAGACCGAGGGTGATTGACCGTCATCTTGAACTTATTCCATTTTCTAATAATTGCGCCAACAGTTGTTGCCTTTTCACCAAGCTGCTTGCCTATTGTCCTGTAGCCCATCCCAGCCTTGTGCAGGTCTACAATTTTATCCCTGATGTCCTTACACAGCTCTCTGGTCTTGGCCATTGTGGAGAGGTTGGAGTCTGTTTGATTGAGTGTGTGGCAGGTGTCTTTATACAGGTAACGAGTTCAAACAGGTGCAGTTAATACAGGTAATGAGTGGAGAACAGGAGGGCTTCTTAAAGAAAAACTAACAGGTCTGTGAGAGCCGGAATTCTTACTGGTTGGTAGGTGATCAAATACTTATGTCATGAAATAAAATGAAAATGAATTACTTAAAAATCATACAATGTGATTTTCTGGATTTTTGTTTTAGATTCCGTCTCTCACAGTTGAAGTGTACCTATGATAAAAATTACAGACCTCTACATGCTTTGTAAGTAGGAAAACCTGCAAAATCAGCAGTGTATCAAATACTTGTTCTCCCCACTGTACATTATATTTGTCCTCTCTAACCTTATGTTCATGCTTATCCCAAGTCATCATATAATCATCACAATCTGATATTCCCATAAACATACCCCTGACATCATATGTTTTATTAGAACAAAAACTACTTTTAGCCCTCACTAGTTTCACCTCCAATGCTTCAGGGTTCGCTGTTACCTGATATTACTTCCCATCTAACAAATTCACATAAGTTAATTTACTTAACCCAATAACACCTAAACCTGGGCTTAAACAAATGTTTTGACAACGACATTATTTTATCTGTTACTGATTGTTGCTGATACAACAGCCATGACAAAGCCTAAGATTGATACATACTTGATAGAGGTCGAGCGACTGTCTCTAAAATGTTTGGTGCTGGAATTCTCAACAGACATGGACCCTCAAGATTCCTCACTGATCTTACAGAATGAGCTAGCTGCTGGAACCAAAGATTCCTACCTGCCCATCCATCTTTAATTTTCACAACAGAAGAATCAAACCATATGCATTTAGTTTCTCTCTTCCCTAACGAGCGGTACTGATCAGATACCTCTCCTTGTCTGTCATTAAAATCAAAGACCTCATCCTGTACCTCCATGATAGTATCCTTCACTATTTCAGATGAATCTATATTGTTCTCTACCACTATCTGCTCTCCTATTTTAACCCTATCCTTACTATCATTGACAGCACTCTCCATCCGTAACATAAACCCCTGAGTCCTTCTTGCTACCCCCTTTAATTTCAGAAAAGTTGTTGTCGGTGTCGGTGTCATACTTCCTACATTTGCTATTGCCATCGTATCATTAATCCCTTCCAAAGTTACCATTAAAGTAGTTGATTTAGTTGATGTATTAACACCCTTAACTACTTCTAGTGGGAAAGTTCCCGATATCCTCTGTGTATTATCTACTGTTGGAGTGGCTACTCTAATATACTCCTCCTGACCTCCTTTGGTGACTGTGGAAGCTTCGACAGACTTCAAATCTTCCATTATAAGCGTCACTTTATGAATCACATAGCCTTTTAACCAATAATTCTTAACCGGAACAAATTTTAATGCTTGCACTAGATAAGTACACATATATTCTCCCTGATCTTTCTCTGTAACATTACGCAAAATAAATGAACAATCACTCATAACCCTCTTCCACTTCATATCGTTGTACAAACTACACCTCCTTTGACTAGGTGCAACAGCTTCTACTTCTGGTCCTGATAACAATACTTCTTCTCCATAATTATCTCTCCATGTGGGAGGAATGTCCCCATCCTAACCCTAATAAGTATTTTTCCCCCTAAAATTGGTGCTGGAGTTATTGGTTCCCTTATAATCAAATGCGATATATTTATGGCTTTAATAACTATCAATGTTGAAAGAGTTAAATTGCTTCTCACTGTTGTTATAATAGACTGAAGTGTTAATGTCATTGTTGTTACTTCATCCATTTTCCCCAAAGCTTTGAACTCTTTGCTTGTACTTCCATTTATCACCACTAGTGTCACTTTTTCAACTCTCAGTCCTACCTCTTATCCCTGACTTTCAAACTTTTGATTATAAAAAATACACCCACAATTACCTTGATCTTCCTGCTGGGAATTGTAAATATAGATACTCAATCACCCTCAATCTTCTCTTATCATTCAGCAACGCATCTGCTCCTAACAGATCTAAACTCCTACCATATTTATCTTCCCACTAAACTCTAAAAATGTCCTTCACCATTGTTCTCTCTCTCTTACTACTAACTAACATTGAAACTTAGCTTACTGTCTTAGAGTTCCTTCAACCCTAGTTCTCCTAACTTTTTTAAATCTAATCTTTTCTCCTAACTTTTAAAAACCTTTTCCACTGATTTATTCACAAAATCCTTTACCACCAATTTTTTGAATATGTGATGACTTCTTTACACAAAGACTTGGCAAACGACTAAACACCTTTTAGCCTAGCCTGAAATGTCTTGGTGTAAGAATGTAACCCAGAATAACAGTCACCCCTTTTAACTTTATTTTTCAGACAGATTGTCTAATAGGCAGTCTAATAGATTATCATCCTTCCTATGATATTATATTTTTAAGCAAATATGATTACCAAAAACCCTACTTTTTAAAATCTTCTACCAGACAGCCGTCTAGTGTACATCTTATTGTACAGTTCAATTTACATAATGCATCTCTTTCCAACAATGCAATAGGTATATGTTCTAATATTAGTATGTCTATTTTAATTTCTCTTTGATTTTTATAGCAGAGCTCAATTGGTTCCTTAAGAGTAATTAGCTGTTTTACTACCTCAAATCCCTATCCTAATTAGTTAATTTTACATAGTGAGATGTTTAACCTCTTTAGGCTGAACACAGATAAGTTTTTCCACTATTCACCATTATTTCTCATAGTCCTCTGTTTTTACTTAAATTGTTAGATATTTTCCTCTTCTTCTCTAATCGATGCTATCAGCTGACACCCCCCTTCGTATCTTCTAGGCACTCATAGAATCCTTAGGGTTCACCTGGAGAACAGGTGATCTTCACTTGCTCCTTTATCTTCCTTAGAAATGTTCTCTGTTGTTTCCTCCTGGCGCATTGCAGTCACAGGTAAAGTAACCAACCTGTCCATAATTATAACACTCTTCTGAAAGTTGCTGGAAGTGTAGCTGAAATCTTCCTCCTCCTTCTAAGCCTTCTCGTCCTCTTCCTCTCCAATTCTGTGTCTGTCCAGAAACTGGCTGTGGATATGGATAACTGGTACCCCCCTTGGTGGCTGGTACAATTGCGGTTGGAACTGGTCCTGTTGAAGCTGTGGCAGTGATTGTTGATTTGGTGCACTCTGATTCTTCCTAACCAAAGCTTGTCTTCTCCACCAGTTGTATGATTGAGTTTTCTGAGAGTTCCTTGGTCCTGTTCCTTCTTGTTGTTGACCTATCAATATTCTTCAAAAGCTTATATTCTAAGTTCTGTCCTCGAAATATCATCTTCTTACTATTGGCCTTTCTCCTCCTCAATGTATTCTTCTCCTCCAATTCTTGGGATCCTTTTCTCAGCAGTTTCTCCTTCTGTATCTTCTCTTCTTGAGTTGTTCATCCAGTTGTGTTACTTCTTCTAAACTATTCGCTTTATCCAGGCATGATAAGCATCGGTCTATATCTCCTTCTATTTCTTCTGTGCCAATCATTGTTGAATAAAATCCTCTTGAACATAAAGCAAGTCTTCATCTTCCCAAACCTCATTCATCTCGGTTTTTTCTTACTTCTGGAGTTTTGGATTCATTTTTATTGTCATTTCTGCTTGTCCTCTATCTATTACTCGTTCATCTTCATCTCTGATGCAAAAATCACCCTCCTGGATGATCACTGGAAGCTGAGGATAAACATCCCTAAGCTCTACTTCCTTCTCATAAGGTGGGTGTCTTTTTGCTGAATCCGTGTGTGAGAAAGGTGTACTAACTTCTGCCATTAGTTTTCCTGTCACCTTCTCTATACCTCTGTTTATCTTATCGCTGGAATCTTTTATCAGTTTTTGTTTGAGAATGAAGGGCAACTTTTGTTTCATTTGCCGGATAACCTAGCAATACTTTAGTTAAAGGATTACTATTTTGTACTATATCAACAGGTGTAATCACCTTCATAGCCTTGCTGTCCTTTCTCCCATTACATTACATTTACATACATTTTAGTCATTTAGCAGACGCTCTTATCCAGAGCGACTTAGAGGAGCAATTAGGGTAAGAGGAGCAATTAGGGCCCTTGCTCAAGGGCACATTTACGTCATTTAGCAGACGCTCTTATCCAGAGCGACTTACAAATTGGTGCATTCACCCTATAGCCAGTGGGATAACCACTTTCCAAAATATTTTTTTTTTCTTTTTTGGGGGGGGGGGGGGGGGGGGGGTAAAAGGATTACTTTATCCTATCCCAGGTATTCCTTAAAGAGGTGGGGTTTCAAATGTCTCCGGAAGGTGGTGAGTGACTCCGCTGTCCTGGCGTCGTGAGGGAGCTTGTTCCACCATTGGGGTGCCAGAGCAGCGAACAGTTTTTTACATTACATTACATTTTAGTCATTTAGCAGACGCTCTTAACCAGAGCGACTTACAGGAGCAATTAGGGTTAAGTGCCTTGCTCAAGGGCACATTAACGTCATTTAGCAGACGCTCTTAGCCAGAGCGACTCACAAATTGGTGCGTTCACCCTATAGCCAGTGGGATAACCACTTTACAATTTGGGGGGGGGGGGGGGGGGTTAGAAGGAATACTTTATCCTATCCCAGGTATTCCTTAAAGAGGTGGGGTTTCAAATGTCTCCGGAAGGTGGTGAGTGACTTCGCTGTCCTGGCGTCGTGAGGGAGCTTGTTCCACCATTGGGGTGCCAGAGCAGCGAACAGTTTTGACTGGGCTGAGCGGGAGCTGTGCTTCCGCAGAGGAAGGGGAGCCAGCAGGCCAGAGGTGGATGAACGCAATGTCCTCGTTTGGGTGTAGGGACTGATCAGAGCCTGAAGGTACAGAGGTGCCGTTCCCCTCACTGCTCCATAGGCAAGCACCATGGTCTTGTAGCGGATGCGAGCTTCAACTGGAAGCCAGTGGAGTGTGCGGAGGAGGGGGGTGACGTGAGAGAACTTGGGAAGGTTGAACACCAGACGGGCTGCGGCATTCTGGATGAGTTGTAGGGGTTTAATGGCACAGGCAGGGAGCCCAGCCAACAGCGAGTTGCAGTAGTCCAGACGGGAGATGACAAGTGCCTGGACCAGGACCTGCGCCGCTTCCTGTGTAAGGCAGGGTCGCACTCTCCGAATGTTGTAGAGCATGAACCTGCAGGAGCGGGTCACCGCCTTGACTGGGCTGAGCGGGAACTATGCTTCCGCAGAGGAAGGGGAGCCAGCAGGCCAGAGGTGGATGAACGCAATGCCCTCGTTTGGGTGTAGGGACTGATCAGAGCCTGAAGGTACGGAGGTGCCGTTCCCCTCACTGCTACATAGGCAAGCACCATGGTCTTGTAATGGATGCGAGCTTCAACTGGAAGCCAGTGGAGTGTGCGGAGGAGGGGGGTGACGTGAGAGAACTTGGGAAGGTTGAACACCAGACGGGCTGCGGCATTCTGGATGAGTTGTAGGGGTTTAATGGC
The DNA here is from genome assembly GCF_964263955.1 of Coregonus lavaretus. NCBI lineage: Eukaryota > Metazoa > Chordata > Actinopteri > Salmoniformes > Salmonidae > Coregonus > Coregonus lavaretus. The sequence continues at coordinate 153,254 of NW_028161407.1, forward strand.
ACAGGCAGGGAGCCCAGCCAACAGCGAGTTGCAGTAATCCAGACGGGAGATGACAAGTGCCTGGATTAGGACCTGTGACGCTTCCTGTGTAAGGCAGGGTCGTACTCTCCGAATGTTGTAGAGCATGAACCTGCAGGATCGGGTCACCGCCTTGATGTTAGCGGAGAACGACAGGGTGTTGTCCAGGGTCACGCCAAGGCTCTTCGCACTCTGGGAGGAGGACACAACGGAGTTGTCAACCGTGATGGCGAGATCATGGAACGGGCAGTCCTTCACCGGGAGGAAGAGCAGCTCCGTCTTGCCAGGGTTCAGCTTGAGGTGGTGATCCGTCATCCATACTGATATGTCTGCCAGACATGCAGAGATGCGAATCGCCACCTGGTTATCAGAAGGGGGAAAGGAGAAGATTAGTTGTGTATCGTCAGCGTAGCAATGATAGGAGAGGCCATGTGAGGATATGACAGAGCCAAGTGACTTGGTGTATAGGGAGAAAAGGAGAGGGCCTAGAACTGAGCCCTGGGGGACACCAGTGGTGAGAGCACGTGGTGCGGAGACAGCTTCTCGCCACGCCACTTGGTAGGAGCGACCGGTCAGGTAGGACGCAATCCAGGAGTGAGCCGCGCCGGAGATGCCCAGCTCGGAGAGGGTGGAGAGGAGGATCTGATGGTTCACAGTATCAAAGGCAGCAGACAGGTCTAGAAGGACAAGAGCAGAGGAGAGAGAGTTAGCTTTAGCAGTGCGGAGAGCCTCCGTGACACAAAGAAGAGCAGTCTCAGTTGAATGACCAGTCCTGAAACCTGACTGGTTTGGATCAAGAAGGTCATTCTGAGAGAGATAGCAAGAGAGTTGGCTAAAGACGGCACGCTCAATAGTTTTGGAAAGAAAAGAAAGAAGGGATACTGGTCTGTAGTTGTTGACATCAGTGGGATTGAGTGTTGGTTTTTTGAGAAGGGGTGCAACTCTCGCTCTCTTGAAGACGGAAGGGACATAGCCAGCGGTCAAGGATGAGTTGATCAGCGAGGTGAGGTAGGGGAGAAGGTCACCGGAGATGGTCTGGAGAAGAGAGGAGGGGATGGGGTCAAGCGGGCAGGTTGTTGGGCGGCCTGCAGTCACTAGTCGCAAGATTTTATCTGGAGAGAGAGGGGAGAAAGAAGTCAAAGCATAGGGTAGGGCAGTGTGAGCAGGACCAGCAGTGTCATTTGACTTAACAAACGAGGATCGGATGTCGTCAACCTTCTTTTCAAAGTGGTTGACGAAGTCATCCACAGAGAGGGAGGAGGAGGGGGGGGGGGGGATTGAGCAGTGAGGAGAATGTGGCAAAGAGCTTCCTAGGGTTAGAGGCAGATGCTTGGAATTTAGAGTGGTAGAAAGTGGCCTTAGCAGCAGAAACAGATGAAGAAAATGTAGAGAGGAGGGAGTGAAAAGATGCCAGGTCGGCAGGGAGTTTAGTTTTCTTCCATTTCCGCTCAGCTGCCCGGAGCTCTGTTCTGTGAGCTCGCAATGAGTCGTCAAGCCACGGAGCTGGAGGGGAGGACCGAGCCGGCCGGGAGGATAGGGGACACAGGGAGTCAAAGGATGCAGAAAGGGAGGAGAGGAGGGTTGAGGAGGCAGAATCAGGAGATTGGAGGGAGAAGGATTGAGCAGGGGGAAGAGATGATAGGATGGAAGAGGAGAGAGTAGTGGGAGAGAGAGAGCGAAGGTTGCGGCGGCGCGTTACCATCTGTGTAGGGGCAGAGTGAGTAGTGTTGGAGGAGAGCGAGAGAGAAAAGGATACAAAGTAGTGGTCGGAGACATGGAGGGGAGTTGCAGTGAGATTAGTAGAAGAGCAACATCTAGTAAAGATGAAGTCAAGCGTATTGCCTGCCTTGTGAGTAGGGGGGGACGGTGAGAGGGTGAGGTCAAAAGAGGAGAGGAGTGGAAAGAAGGAGGCAGAGAGAAATGAGTCAAATGTAGACGTAGGGAGGTTGAAATCCCCCAAAACTGTGAAGGGTGAGCCATCCTCAGGAAAGGAACTTATCAAGGCGTCAAGCTCATTGATGAACTCTCCAAGGGAACCTGGAGGGCGATAGATGACAAGGATATTAAGCTTAAATGGGCTAGTGACTGTGACAGCGTGGAATTCAAATGAGGAGATAGACAGATGGGTTAGGGGAAAAATTGAGAATGACCACTTGGGAGAGATGAGGATTCCTGTGCCACCACCCCTCTGACCAGATGCTCTCGGGGTATGCGAGAACACATGGTCAGACGAGGAGAGAGCAGTAGGAGTAGCAGTGTTTTCAGTGGTAATCCATGTTTCCGTCAGCGCCAGGAAGTCGAGGGACTGGAGGGTAGCATAGGCTGGGATGAAGTCAGCCTTGTTGGCAGCAGAACGGCAGTTCCAGAGGCTGCCTGAGACCTGGAACTCCAGGTGTGTGGTGCATGCAGGGACCACCAGGTTAGAGAGGCAGCAGCCACGCGGTGTGAGGCGTTTGTGTAGCCTGTGCGGAGAGGAGAGAACAGGGATAGGCAGAGGCATAGTTGACAGGCTGTAGCAGATGGCTACAATAATGCAGAGGAGATCGGAATGAAATGAACTAAACATCTGGGAAAGGAGAGAGCAAGGCCTCCCTCACCAAAAAAATATAACTCTCCCAACTTCCACCTCAGAAACTATAATTGTTTCACTGAACCACCCGAATAAAACTCTCCCAACTTCCACTTTAGAAATTAGAATTGTTGTAAGCTACAGCGGTTCAATGTTTCAAGGACTAGACTCAACTTACTTTATTCAGCTAGCTAACTATGACGCCATAGCTAACTAGCATGCTAGCATCCAATAACACACAGTTTAGCACCAATACTTGGTTACAACAAACTACCAATAGTGTGTTAACACACTAAACAGATAATTCGTGTCCGTGTCTAGTTCTTTCATAACGCAGCAATGATTAAACGTTGGCTAGCTAGCACAAAGATATTGTATTTAGCTACCACAGTACAGCCAGCTGGTAGTGTTGGCTAGCTAGCAATGGCTGCTGTGTTGACTTTGTTTGAAAAACGGCGTCGCTGCGAACGAATGTGGCTGGCTAAAAGGATATTGTATTTAGTTGCTACCGTTGCTAATAGCTACTAGCCAGCTAGTCCAGGAGGTGAGTTAGCTAGCTAGCTTCGTGCTACACCCGGCACCGCTGAATACAAAAGTAACCTACAATAACTACATACAACAACTACCCACAACAGCCCACGATGCCTACCTATAATACCTAATAATATACAGCCCACGACGCCTACCTATAATACCTAACTACAATCTAAATACATAGTTTAAGCCTTACTCGACAAAGCCCAAGCTATGTATAAAGCCAAACTTACCCAACGCCAGCTAACTGGGTGGCAGACTGCAATCAGTAGCTGTAATTAAGTACAGCAGCTACCAACCACCTAACGTTAATGCCTCGGATAATGAGGTTAGAAAAACAGCTGATGGTAGGTAGCTAGCTGGCTCAATTACAGGTACTCTTAAGCGTGAAATAACATTGGAAACAACTAACCACAGTTGCTAAAAGTTACCAGTAGCTACCCGCTAGCTAGCTAGCTTTGTTGGTCCAAGTAGTGGGTTAGCTAGCACTCGTGCTTCGCCGGGGTCCGCCGAATACAATACTTACCTACAATAATTACCTACAATAACCTACAATAACCTACAATAACTACCTAAGTAAACTACCTATAATACCTGACTACAATACCTACCTACAATCTAAATACATGGTTTAAGCTTTACTCAACATCATATAAGAAGCCAAGCTTACCTCCTGCTAGAGAAAACACAACCTCTCCCGACCACCACCGCGCTCCTACCCATTATTTCTCCCCATTGTAACTACTCTTTTATATTCCTTTATCGTGAATTATTTTATTTTAGACTGTATAGCCTTTAATTATTAATATAAACCTTTTTTTTATCAATCAACCAAAATATGAATATTAAAATTCAATTAAAAATTTTATTCAAAAAATATTTTTAATTAAAATAAAAAATCCATTAAAAATTATGAATAATTAAAACCAATTTTTATTTCTATATCCTATCTTACCAATTTATCGATTAGTGGCTATCTTCCCAATCCTAAAAACAAAGCCCTCTAACCCTACAATCACTACAATACCCATAAACCCCCTTGCTCTATAAGCACCTAATTATCTTAATTTTACAGAATAATGTTAGTCCTTGATTCCCAACACAACTCCAATCAAACCCAAGTGATGCCAGAGACTCTAAAATGCAAATGTTATTCAAATGATCAGTCTGTTGCCAAGCCCATAGGGGAAGATTTTGCAAACATACCAGCACCAAAACCTTTTTGACTCGATCCTCTGTCGCGTCACGTGACATGATGTATACGTCAGCACCCCCTCTCTCTCTCTCTCCATCGTTCCTCTCATATGACAAAAGAACAGAGACACAGAAAAATATTTTAGTAGTTAATGCAATCACTGAGTTATTTCAACCATATTTAATATTCCCCCACTCACAATCGCTCTAAGATTTAACTCAGGACTAAATAGCTCAATAACATTTTTATTTATTTTAATCCGTCATTTAATTTAATTTATTATAATCCGTCAACATATATCTAATTTATAAATTCACTACATCTCAACAAATAGTTTCATTTTCCAACAACAGCCGCTTTAAAACTAGAAGATTCGTGTTAAAATCTCTCCTCTTTGTTCCCTCGTCTGTGTTTCTCTGTCTCCCCCTGCAGTGTAACAGATGTGTTGTGGTTTAGTAAAATCCCACGCATGCGCGATACATTCAAAAATACTTTTTCACCGTGGAAGGGAGTTTAACAGTCCTGCTGTACCTCCGTTTTCCCCTCATAGTCAACAACATTTAACAGCGCTCACAAAACATAGTACCTGAATTACACACACACACAAACATAATTTAAGAGGCTTTATCCCATCGCAGTGGACCTCTACGGTCACATGTTAGCATGCAGCATATTAGCATTTAGCCTTAGCATTAGCCTGTATGCACCATGTAGCATAAAAACAATGCACCCGACATTGCGTCTTTAATTACTTTTTCCTTATAACTTTAGGCTGCCGTGAGTTCTGGATATTTTATGAGAGGTTACTCCAGACAAATGCTTCGTCAACCACCAGCTGAGATGTAACATCAATAGAATTTATATTCCAAACCTCGTGTCCCCAGAACACACCTGAAACCCCTAAAGCGTTACCAGGATTTCATGGCCCACCCTATGGTCGCCTCGTTTGTTCCGAGGGCTTATCAAATCCTGCAATGTCCTAACTTGTATACATATCCTGGCCCCCGATTGTTCCTGACTTGCTATTCAAGCAACACATCTCTATAAACAATCCATAGGCTCTCTCCCGTTTTGCGCTGTTTTAAAAAATTTCATAATGATTAGCCAGACCCCCCGTTCTCAGCAATAACGCCACACGAGGCACATTTCGGTCCTAATGGTACATCCCTCCAGTGTACAATCACATAGCATCCAAACTAACAACTTCCAAAGCTGTGAGGAAAACTCACCCTTGTCTGGCCATGACTTCAGAACGAGTTAGCTTGGCGGCAACGAATGCAACAAAGAAGATTTGCAGACCAGCCCCACGTTGGGCGCCATTTGTGGTATCGAGTAAATGTTGCTAGTCATTGCTGATAAACAAAGGAGTCCGCTCATACTGAACCTTGATCATAAGTTTATTCATATCACAAGCTTTCAGCATAAGTTACAGGTGACATGCCCACCCGGAGAGCGACGCCTCAGATTGCAATGGTCGCTCTGCCCTCTCCTTCGTTTTTCCCCCAGTATATATAATCTCCCCAAGATGTGGGTGGCTCCCTCTACTGTCCAATCCCCTGTCTACAACACACTTCCTGTCTGTTGTATGTGGCGTTACACTAAAACATTCTCTCTTGATACTAAAATCAACATTCTTTCAGTTCCACTTAAAAACCATTAACAAAGACATAATCCTAATACACTACACGTGCACCCGAATGGCATGGGTTTGCCTTTCTAAAGTAGGTCTTAAATCCTCGCAATGATCCTATAAGATTGGTTTTGGGAAACGATATCTGATGAGTCAATCTGTACTTTCTGCTAAAAAGTCCCACCTGTCTCTAAAAACGTGCTCTCTGTGAAATGCAGCTTTGCCAGATCTTCCAACAGAGCAAGATCAGCCATCTCTCATTGGATTTCCATTATCTCAGTCTTTTATAGGATTTACACAATAGTTTCACTTTCACACGTACCTCTAATTTAACAAATGACTGTACTTTATATGGATTATTATCGTTACAAATGCACCAATGTGGTCAATTATATTTAACCTGTCAAGACGTTGCATGAATTCACAATGTCAATATAATAAAATAAATACAATAATGTCATTATTACTCTCACAATAAAACACATTTTCAACATACAGTATATTTTCCCCGTTCTACGCTTGACAAGCAGTTCCCTTATTCCACCACTTGGCACTGATCGTGGTCATGGGGCTGAACACTCTCAAGCTAACATTTATATTGATTAATCTCACACTTTGCGTGGAAATGATACCTTGCATGGTTTACGTACAGATTAGCGCCTACGTATGATTGATAAATTATGTAATGAATAATAACAAAGTGCATAAAATAAACTAGAAAATAAAGTTTAATAAGAAACGTATTAGTATTGTTTGGGGGGTTGTATCAGAATAGTATTTTAGAACACAACAGGACAGGGTAAATGAGGAAGTGATGATTACTAGATAGTTGTCATGGTAACAGCAGTAAAACATTATTTATAATAATACTATTAATAAGGGTAGGGTAAACGAGGAAGTAATGATTACTAGATAGTTGGATTTCCATTCCAACTGACTCTTACCCTGCCCCCACCACCACCCAACAGACTCTTACCCTGCCCCCACCATCCAACAGACTCTTACCCTTCCCCCACCATCCAACAGACTCTTACCCTGCCCCCACCACCCAACAGACTCTTACCCTGCCCCCACCACCACCCAACAGACTCTTACCCTGCCCCCCCACCCAACGGACTCTTACCCTTCCCCCACCACCCAACAAACTCTTACCCTGCCCCCCCCACCACCCAACAGACTCTTACCCTGCCCCCACCACCCAACAGACTCTTACCCTGCCCCCACCACCCAACGGACTCTTACCCTGCCCCCCCACCCAACGGACTCTTACCCTTCCCCCACCACCCAACAAACTCTTACCCTGCCCCCACCACCCAACGGACTCTTACCCTGCCCCCACCACCCAACAGACTCTTACCCTGCCCCCACCACCCAACGGACTCTTACCCTGCCCCCACCACCCAACAGACTCTTACCCTGCCCCCACCACCCAACAGACTCTTACCCTGCCCCCACCACCCAACAGACTCTTACCCTGCCCCCACCACCCAACAGACTCTTACCCTGCCCCCACCACCCAACAGACTCTTACCCTGCCCCCACCACCCAACAGACTCTTACCCTGCCCCCACCACCCAACGGACTCTTACCCTGCCCCCCCACCCAACGGACTCTTACCCTTCCCCCACCACCCAACAAACTCTTACCCTGCCCCCACCACCCAACGGACTCTTACCCTTCCCCCACCACCCAACAAACTCTTACCCTGCCCCCACCACCCAACAGACTCTTACCCTGCCCCCACCACCCAACAGACTCTTACCCTGCCCCCACCACCCAACAGACTCTTACCCTGCCCCCCCCCCCCCTCCACCACCCAGTTGTAAATGTCTATATATTATTATAATCTTTATCTTGTCTCATTCACTTCTCTTGATTTGATTTTATTTATTTTGACCTGCGCTGTTGGACAAGATTTTGCGTCCCTCTCCATGTGACTAATAAACTCATCTAATCTAATTAACGATGGGATTTAAAGTGTTTTCTAAAATTGATTATTATAATATTATTATTATTATTATTATTAATAGTATCATCATAAATAATGTTATTTGTATTACTGCTGTTACCATGACAACTGTCTAGTAATCATTACTTTCAATGCTGTTAACAAATGTCAGTGCTATAATATTATTTGTGCTATAAAGGCGGTTGACTTTATTGCTTTTTTCCATATTGTTAAACAACATTCTAAGTCACAATACATTCCTTTTAATTGACATTTACAACATGTATTTGACAGGGATACTGCACATCAATCAATATTTCTGTAAATGTGCCAGATTTAGCTGTAGTCCCTGGGCAGGTAGATACACATAGAAAAATACAACGTTATAAAACATTTAGTAAAACATTGTGTATAGATGGGGGCTGATTGGTCCTTCAGCCACTCTCAAGTCATTGGTAAAGGGGAGAGAGGTTGAACAGCTCCTTATATGTCCTTCAGCCTCTCTCAAGTCATTGGTAAAGGGGAGAGAGGTTGAACCGCTCCTTATATGTCCTTCAGCCACTCTCAAGTCATTGGTAAAGGGGTGAGAGGTTGAACAGCTCCTTATATGTCCTTCAGCCACTCTCAAGTCATTGGTAAAGGGGAGAGAGGTTGAACAGCTCCTTATATGTCCTTTAGCCTCTCAAGTCATTGGTAAAGGGGTGAGAGGTTGAACAGCTCCTTATGTCTGTCAATGGTCAATGTGCTCTCACTGAGAAAACTGCTGATAGACTGAGGTGGTTGTGTTGATATCCAGCCCCTCTCATTAACCTCTATCAGGCCAACACTGTACAATATATTCATAAAATACATTTCTGTGGTTTTAAGTTTAATGCCAAATTCTCAGAGCCATTTTCCCGGACACATTCACAGTGAGTATGCAAATACAGTAAGTAAATTCCAATAACATCACAATACATGCTTACAATGCGTATACAATACATGCTTACAATGCGTATACAATGACATTTTAAATCTAAACTTTAAAATACACAGACATCAGGTAGGTAGGTGTGTTGGTGTGAGAGAGAGACAGAGTTGTATCAACATGTTCTGCTAGATAGGGGTCCATCCCTAGGTACCTAGTGGAGGACTAACTGACCCTCCTGCTAGATAGGGGTCCAGCTAGGTACCTAGTGTAGGACTAACTGACCCTCCTGCTAGATAGGGGTCCAGCTAGGTACCTAGTGGAGGACTAACTGGCCCTCCTGCTAGATAGGGGTCCAGCTAGGTACCTAGTGGAGGACTAACTGACCCTCCTGCTAGATAGGGGTCCAGCTAGGTACCTAGTGGAGGACTAACTGACCCTCCTGCTAGATAGGGGTCCATACCTAGGTACCTAGTGGAGGACTAACTGACCCTCCTGCTAGATAGGGGTCCAGCTAGGTACCTAGTGGAGGACTAACTGACCCTCCTGCTAGAAGATCCACACCTCCAGGAGGCTGCAGAAGGAGAGAGGCTGTGTGGCTGGACCTTTGGTTAGTTTATTGCTATTATAGTGGTCATGTTTGATTGACATTTTCTGTACATTTTCGGGAGCCTGAATTAAAGCAACAGACAACAAGACCATGTTGAACCACCCTGCCTGTCTATTCTGCCTGGTCTCCCCACACCCAGGGGTTGGCTACAACTGTAGATCTGAAGATGTGTACAAAGACAGAGAGTCCATCTTCCCAAGAAGGTTTATCATCCTGGAACATGACTCAGTTCCTTTTCTCAACACCATGTCGATGATGTCACGTGCCTTCTCTGCCCTCTCAGGTATCCCCTTTATTGAGGCCATTTCCTCCCTTCCTTCCTTCAGACAGAGTGAGTTGCAATCCCATAAAGGATCTAAGGAAGGTCAAGATGTCAACGTGGTGGTGTGTCTTTGACTAGCCAGCTTTATGCTGTAGCACTGGCTTGACGAGGTGAAGAAGTGTCTTTGACTAGCCAGCTTCATGCCGTAGCACTGGCTTCACGAGGTGAAGAAGTGTCTTTGTCTAGCCAGCTTCATGCTGTAGCACTGGCTTGACGAGGTGAAGAAGTGTCTTAGTCCACAGACTAGGAGACAGGCCTCGGCGTCTTCAGATTAGGTTCTACAAGAAAGAGGATGGAGGAGAAGGGAAGAGAGAGATCAGAAAGTATGGAGGAGAAGGGAAGAGAGAAATCAGAAAGTATGGAGGAGAAGGGAAGAGAGAGATCAGAAAGTATGGAGGAGAAGGGAAGAGAGAGATCAGAAAGTATGGAGGAGAAGGGAAGAGAGAGATCAGAAAGTATGGAGGAGAAGGGAAGAGAGAGATCAGAAAGTATGGAGGAGAAGGGAAGAGAGAGATCAGAAAGTATGGAGGAGAAGGGAAGAGAGAGATCAGAAAGTATGGAGAAGAAGGAGTTCCACCTGAGATAATGATGTGATGATGGTCCTATGATGTAACTACAATAAGATAACAGTAATTTATTACAGACAGAAACACAAAAACATGCTTCCATTCTGAAAAACAGTTCCTCTTAGATCTGGGTAGCTGTGTTTTTATTTGACCTATATTTTAATCATTACACATATTCAAGGGAGGGAGCAATGAAAACTGTCTTACCTAGATTCACTCAAGTCCTTAACAAGATGGTTTTCATGTTCAACGAGAGCTTTGAGACAAGCTCCCGTCACTTCTGGTCCTTTGGGGATGACTGCTTTCAGTAGTTTTCTCATTCGGTCCTGTTCAGTTGTTTCAGCTGTTATTCTGGAGTGCTCTTCTTCACCAATCATGTTCTTTGACCACAGATCATCTGCTATTGGCATTGAGTTTTTGGTTCGCTGAATTAGTTTAGCCCAGTGTTTCTTCAGAAACTCCTCAGCAGGAATGTCAGGGACTGTTAATGCTGAAGGGGGGGGTCAATTAAATTAATATGGCTTTAGGGTTAACAGCAGCTGTTTCTACATCTTCCAGTCTCTCCAGTTATCATTCCTCTGATAGTCATTTATTGTATAGAGCCGACTCCAGGGTTGTGGTCAATTCCAATTAAAGTCAGTCAATTTAAAATAAAAAATTGAAATAATAATTTTTCCTATTAGGTTTATTGAGAAGTCATTGAAAATAGATGCCCTTAATGTTTTATCAACAATCTACTCAGAATAATCTAATGTCAAAGTGGACATGTCCCCCATACATTCAACATCTGTAAGGTCCCTCAGTCAAGTGTTGCATTTCAAGCACAGATTCAACTACAAAGACCAGGGATCTTTTAGAAAGCCTCATAAAGAAGGGCAGTGATTGGTAGATGGGTAACAATAACAAATCAGACATTGAATATCTCTTTAAGCATGGTCAAGTTAATAATTATGCTGTGGGTGATGTATTAAACCCCCCAGACACATCAAAGATGCAGTCGTCCTTCTGAACTGAGCTGCAGGGCAGGAAGGAAACTGTTAGTGATGTCACCATGAGTTCATTGATGATATTAAAACAGCTACAGAGTTCAATGTCTGTGATGGGAGAAAACTGAGGATGGATCAACAACATTGTAGTGACTCCACAATAATGACTTAAATGACAGAGTGAAAAGAAGAATACAAAATAGACAGAATAAAAATATTCCAAAACAGAAATACCTTATCGACATAAGTATTCAGACCCTTTGCTATGAGACTTGAAATTGAGCTCAAGTGCATCCTGTTTCCATTGATCATCCTTGAGATGTTTGAACAACTTGATTGGAGTCCACCTGTGGTAAATTTAATTGATTGGACATGTTTGGGAAGGAACACACCTGTCTATATAACGTCCCACAGTTGACAGTGCATGTCAGAGCAAAAACCAAGCCATGAGGTCGAAGGAATTGTCCGTAGAGCTCCGAGACAGGATTGTGTCGAGGCCCAGATCTGGGGAAGGGTACCGAAACAGTTCTGCAGCATTGAAGGTCTCCAAGAACACAGTGGCCTCTATCATTCTTAAATGGAAGAAGTTTGGAACCACCAAGACTCTTCCTAGAGCTGGCCGCCAGGCCAAACTGAGCAATCGGGGGAGAAGGCCTTGGTCAGGGAGGTGACCAAGAACCTGATGGTCACTCTGACAGAGCTCCAGAGCTCCTCTGTGGAGATGGGAGAACCTTCCAGAAGGACAACCATCTCTGCAGAACTCCACCAATCAGGCCTTTATGGTAGAGTGGCCAGACGGAAGCTACTCCTCAGTAAAAGACACATGACAGCCCGCTTGGAGTTTGCCAAAAGGCACCTAAAGGACTCTCAGACCATGAGAAACAAGATTATCTGGTCTGATGAAACCAAGATTGAACTATTTGGCCTGAATGCCAAGCGTCACATTTGGAAGAACCCTGGCACCATCCCTACGGTGAAGCATGGTGGTGGCAGCATCATGCTGTGGGGATGTTTTTCAGCGGCAGGGACTGGGAGACTAGTCAGGATCGAGGGAAAGATGAATGGAGCAGTACAGAGAGATCCTTAATGAAAACCTGCTCCAGAGCGCTCAGGACCTCAGACTGGGGCGAAGGTTCACCTTCCAACAGGACAACGACCCTAAGCACACAGACAAGACAATGCAGGAATGGCTCCGGGACAAGTCTCTGAATGTCCTTGAGTGGCCCAGCCAGAGCCCGGACTTGAACCCGATCTAATATCTCTAGAGAGACCTGTAAATAGCTGTGCAGCGACGCTCCCCATCCAACCTGACAGAGCTTGAGAGGATCTGCAGAGAAGAATGGGAGAAACTCCCCAAATACAGGTGTGCCAAGCTTCTAGCATCATACCCAAGAAGAATCGAGGCTGTTATCGCTGCCAAAGGTGCTTCAACAAAGTACTGAGTAAAGGGTCTAAATACTTATGTAAATGTGATTTTATTTTATATATACACATTTGCAAAAATGTCTAAAACCTGTTTTTGCTTTGTCATTATGGGGTATTGTGTGCAGATTGATGAGGGGGAAAAAACGATTTAATCAATTTTATAATAAGGCTGTAACGTAACAAAATGTGGAACAATTCAAGGGGTCTGAATACTTTCCGAATGCACTGTAACTCATGTTTACTTACTTGTTGAATGGGTGGCAGTGATGTATTCATCTGAAAGATAAAAAAAATGAGGTTATATCACTCTAAATAGTATATGTTACAAAAGTACAAAGTTATGATTGACATATGCTCCTACCTTGTGATACCACTTCTTTCCATGCAATCCTCTCATCATCACCGAATAATTCCATCTCAATGTCAACCCCTGTCATTTTCACAACCGCCTTGAAAAAGCTTGGTGTGGAGTCTCTATGTATGAGATGAATCTTCTGGAGAGAGATGGAGAGAACGAGAGAGAGATTGCTTGCAATGTAAACATATGTTTCCCTTGCCAATAAAGCCATTGGAATTGAGAGCCATCGAGCGAGAGAGAGCAATGGATAGAAATGTGACTTAAATGTCAGATTCATGTTCTTAGTCTACTAAAACTGTACCTGTGGATTGATGTAGGTAGAACAGGGAATGTTCAGTCTGAAGTAACTATTCAGTTTGAAGGCCTGCTCTGGTCTTGAGATGAGAACCCTTGAAGACCCTTGAGACTTTTCCTGTTGTTCCACAGCCTGCGAAACGAGGCATGGAATACACAACCAGTCAATGTATAGTCTTATTCAAACATTATTCAGAAAACTAGCAACACACTATTATCTTCATGTTATGAGTGTCAACATAAACCGTACCACTGCTTAGTTAAGGTCACCTATAAAATAATGGTACCTCACCTGTATTTGGCTGGGGTTACTGGGGAACAGGTATAGGCGTGGAATTAGTGTTTCCTTTTTCACTGTCATATAGAGCATCAGCTCACAGTGGACATCTATGTTCCACGAAAAGATATAGCTCAGTATAACAGAGATAGCTGAGAACTTGGGATGGAGAATCTTAGCATGGAATCTGGTGACCTCATGCACTTCCTCAACAGACACTCCATGTTCCTCTACATGAAGAATCGTCATCTCATTCGTCAGGGAAGGGTTGGTCCCTGAACAACACAATAAAAAGGAGACAGAAAGACAAATATTGTATTATTCATCCAACTAAAACACAAAGAATATGCAGTATCAGATCACAGTAAACTCAAACTCCCAGAATATTCATTCATTCATTCAGGAAGTGAAACTCAGTTACATGGAAATGTCTTTCTGAATACTATGTCAATATGGTTTTACCTAAACAGACAAAGTGTGGCAGATGAACTTCCTCCAGTTCACCTAACTCCATAGTGATGTCCAGCAATGGACCACCTTGTCCGTACTGCATGTCTTTCAGAAGGTGACTGTAGGGATACCAGTTCCTGAAGTGATACTTCAGAATGACATCTCTGTCACACACCCAGCGGAGCCCAGACACTGTGCACTCATAACGCCCTTTGGGTGTCCTGTGCCTGAGGGCAACAACAAGATATGGTAGAGAGGGTCAATCGTCAAATGGAGAGGATGGATTAGAAGACTATTCCCAAAGGTAATGGGGAAATACACTAGCAAGCGGAATGAAATGTTAAAAGTAGTTATTTTACCTGAAGATTGTCACTCCCTGGACAGTGGAAGTCAAGGGTTCAATCTGAAGCCAGTGTGTGGAGTCCTGAACAAGGACAAGCATGTCAGTTATACATATGGGGCCAGTTTCCTGGACACAGATTGAGTCTAGTGCTGGACTTAAAGCATGATCAATGGAAGCTTCAATAGAAAGTCCTTTAAGGTCCAAGACTAGACTTAATCTGTGTCCGGGAAACTGGCCCATTAACCAAAGTAACTAATCTAATGTATTTATTAAATGTTACATGGAATGCTGGGGATTGATCCAATTCAACTGTCTAATGACAAAATATGACAACAGCTAAAATCCTGCATGCCTACAAGCAGAACACAGGACTGTCTATATCCCAGTATGAATGGTTGGTCAGTACACACCTGGCTTTGAGACAGTGTTTATATTACTAAAGCAGAACACAGGACTGTCTATATCCCAGTATGAATGGTTGGTCAGTACACACCTGGCTTTGAGACTGTGTATATATTACTAAAGCAGAACACAGGACTGTCTATATCCCAGTATGAATGGTTGGTCAGTACACACCTGGCTTTCAGACTGTGTTTATATTACTAAAGCAGAACACAGGACTGTCTGTATCCCAGTATGAATGGTTGGTCAGTACACACCTGGCTTTCAGACTGTGCCTGACTCCTGAAGGTATGTAAAAGTAAGAATTGACATTATGACTTACCTCAACATGGTCACAAGTCTTACAGCTCTGAGGAATCCCTGAAGTCAAAAGTAGTTGTTATTTAAAATGGACAATCTCATGTAGTAATGAATTAATAATTATTAAATAGACTTGTAATAAAAATGTATATAAGTGAGCAACAGTCTCATTAGCACACATTAGTGTTATATTAATGAATGTTTGTGGAAGCAGGAAACAACATCGTTCTGGTCCATGTTTTGGAGATGTTGGGGGCCTGATTTCTGGTAGATCCCAGGATGAGAGCTTAAAGATAGAGTCAGCTAAATGATGTTGTACGAGCAGCACCGCAGATATTGTGATGAGCAAGATGCCTGACTTCTCTCTCACACAGTATCTGCCCATGTGCACGGGTTCTCTTCACTCTCTTACAGCGTGGTAGCCACGGGACCAAAACAGAGAAGTTTAGCATCGCGCTCCAACACTCTTAGATGTTGTAGAAATGTACCCACTATGATGTTTACTTTGTGCATCTACATCATATTGCTGACTCTACCTTTAAGTGTGTTTTGACCAAATAGATCATGATTGTGTTCCTTGCCTGGGACTCAAGTATAATGAACGCTTTAATCGTATTTTGATTTTAAAACAATTATAATTTAACACTCACATTTCTCAGGTCCAGGCTTGATACAGCACTCTCCACCGTGGTCTCTGGTGTTCTCAGGTCCAGGCTTGATACAACACTCTCCACCATGGTCTCTGGTGTTCTCAGGTCCAGGCTTGATACAACACTCTCCACCATGGTCTCTGCTGTTGGTAAAGCAGAAGGATAGACTGTGATTAAACTAAATACAACTTATAAAGGCTTTATATAGCATACATACAGTCTTCATAAGCAATACAAAGGGTGTATAAAGGGTGACAGAACAGCTCCCTATGTAGGGTGCATTGCCAAATGTGACATAACACTATGTCAACTTCTGAATGTGGTCCTGTGTAGCTCAGTTGGTAGAGCATGGTGCTTGCAATGTTAGGGTTGTGGGTTCAATTCCCACGGGGGATCAGTAGGAGAAGAAAAAAAAAAGGTACGAAAAATGTATGAAGCACTCACTACTGTAAGTCTCTGAGGATAAGAGTGTCTGCTAAATGACCACTACTGTAAGTCTCTGAGGATAAGAGTGTCTGCTAAATGACCACTACTGTAAGTCTCTGAGGATAAGAGTATCTGCTAAATGACCACTACTGTAAGTCTCTGAGGATAAGAGCGTCTGCTAAATGACCACTACTGTAAGTCTCTGAGGATAAGAGTGTCTGCTAAATGACCACTACTGTAAGTCTCTGAGGATAAGAGTATCTGCTAAATGACCACTACTGTAAGTCTCTGAGGATAAGAGTATCTGCAAATGACCACTACTGGAAGTCTCTGAGGATAAGAGAATCTGCTAAATGACCACTACTGTAAGTCTCTGAGGATAAGAGTATCTGCTAAATGACCACTACTGGAAGTCTCTGAAGATAAGAGTATCTGCTAAATGACCACTACTGTAAGTCTCTGAGGATAAGAGTATCTGCTAAATGACCACTACTGTAAGTCTCTGAGGATAAGAGTGTCTGCTAAATGACCACTACTGTAAGTCTCTGAGGATAAGAGTGTCTGCTAAATGACCACTACTGTAAGTCTCTGAGGATAAGAGTATCTGCTAAATGACCACTACTGTAAGTCTCTGAGGATAAGAGCGTCTGCTAAATGACCACTACTGTAAGTCTCTGAGGATAAGAGTGTCTGCTAAATGACCACTACTGTAAGTCTCTGAGGATAAGAGTATCTGCTAAATGACCACTACTGTAAGTCTCTGAGGATAAGAGTATCTGCTAAATGACCACTACTGGAAGTCTCTGAGGATAAGAGAATCTGCTAAATGACCACTACTGTAAGTCTCTGAGGATAAGAGTATCTGCTAAATGACCACTACTGGAAGTCTCTGAAGATAAGAGTATCTGCTAAATGACCACTACTGTAAGTCTCTGAGGATAAGAGTATCTGCTAAATGACCACTACTGTAAGTCTCTGAGGATAAGAGCGTCTGCTAAATGACCACTGTCTGTCCTATATCTAGGAGATAAAAGAAAGCTTAGGAAATATATTTTACATGTCAAGGGATATTACATTTAACCCCTATTTTGGGTTAGGCACAAAACTACCTTCATTACATAATTTTTTTCCAAACGGTACCGGTTACCGGTAAGACGTATCCCTTGACACTCATGGGGGTCGTAGAGCATCTCCCTAGTCCACAGTGGGGTCAGATTAGTTTCTAGCCAAAACGGTTCGGATTCTACAAACAGAAGTTGGCATATCGACGGTACTGACTTCAGATGAGTCCCCTGACAAAACACCCTAGCTCTGCCACCTTTCACCGCCGATGCGTTGGATTGAAAAACAGATATATCTATCCTAAACTGACGGATGATTGATGGGGATTTTGTTATTATGTTACTTAGATTGACACACCGCTGCGTTAATCGATTTTAGGGGGTTATTTAAACACATCAACAATAATGTAATTGTAGGAATGATTCCAGAGGAAAACACATGATAAAACATTGCTATGACTCACCTTTGATTGTGTTGATCATCTATCTGACACAGGGTCACTGAGGAAGAGAAAACGCTCAACCCAAACCCAGGATAGAGGGGTTCAGTGAATGTGGTGTGTTCTGTGTAAAGGTGTGTCAGTGTACCAGAGGAGGACACACTATAGAAGGACAAAGTACCAGCTGGCCAGTCCAGATACACTCCAACTCTCTTAGAAACAGGACCAGGGATGCATCTGCTGACTCCAGAATGGTAAAATAAATAGAGGCTATCAGAGCAGAATAAACACCAGGACTTCCTGTTGGCTCCAATCCAACTTTCATCCACCCGTCCCTTCCTCTTCAGTCCTCTGTACACCACACCAATGTCAGCCATGTCACCATCCCTCTCCACCTCCCAGAAATAACGACATCCAGATAAGCCTTCTCTGCAGAGAACTAAGTAAAGATGGTCAAATCTGTCTGGATGGTCTTCATAATGCTGCTTGTCCTCCACCCGTGTCACCTTCCTGTTCCCCTCAGACAGTATCAGGTGTGGGTTTGCTGTATTTGGGTCCAGGGTGAGATGACAGGCATCTGTAGACAAAAGGGGAGTTTAATCAAACCACATCTTCATATAAAATGTTGTTTTTGTAGGTAGAGAACAAGTATTGATTAGTTACTATGTTACTGTAGTTCTGAATATGCAGTTGATTATGATTGAAGAGACTTACATTTCCTCAGCCCTGATTTCAGCCTGAACTCTCCACCATGATCCACACTGTAGGAGAAACAGGTTATTGACTGACAAAGACCTAATAAAGCAGTCAGCATTTAAACCATATTGTTGTGTTCTGGTGCACTATCCAAGTTCATTACTAGAGAAATACAGGTATTCTATCCTACCTACTGCATACAGAACAGAGTACAATTCATTACTAGAGAAATACAGGTATTCTATCCTACCTACTGCATACAGAACAGAGTACAATTCATTACTAGAGACATGCAGGTATTCTATCATACCTACTGCATACAGAACAGATTACAATTCCATACTAGAGACATACAGGTATTCTACCCAACCTACTGCATACAGAACAGAGTACAATTAATTACTAGATACATACAGGTATTCTATCCTACCTACTGCATACAGAACAGAGTACAATTCCAACAGGATATCAGAGATGCAGAAGAGAGTATTCATGTGGTGATGATGTATGCTGTGTTGGAGTGCTAAGCCTGCTGGGTAAACTTCCCCTTAATTCTATCATCATGTCCTCATGTTACTGAACCTACTACACTTCATAGGACACAACCGCTGCTCACACTATTAGGACATATATTCTGACTTACTTCAGCTTCATCAGTTTATCTGTGGGATCCACCAGAGCAGCTGAAAGCAGTCCCCCTGCAGAGTCTCCTGGGTGATTGTAGCTCAGGTCCAGCTCTTTCAGGTGGGAGGGGTTTGACCTCAGAGCTGAAGACAGAGCAGCACAGCCCTCCTCTGTGACCAGACAGCCAGACAGCCTACAGAGAGACACAACAGCTGTCTAGGTTGGTGTACTGGTGTCAATCATCTTGTAGGACACTCATACATTTGTCCATGACACCAACATTGTGATGAAACATCAGATGTTCAGAGTATTTGTTTTACTAAGCTCAGTACCGACCTGACTGAAACAGCTGTACTTACCCCAGTGTGTGTAGTTTACAGTCTGGATCCTCCAGTCCAGCAGAGAGCAGTGTAACTCAGCTCAGTACCGACCTGACTGAAACAGCTGTACATACCCCAGTGTGTGTAGTTTACAGTCTGGATCCTCCAGTCCAGCAGAGGGCAGTGTAACTCAGCTCAGTACCGACCTGACTGAAACAGCTGTACTTACCCCAGTGTGTGTAGTTTACAGTCTGGATCCTCCAGTCCAGCAGAGGGCAGTGTAACTCAGCTCAGTACCGACCTGACTGAAACAGCTGTACTTACCCCAGTGTGTGTAGTTTACAGTCTGGATCCTCCAGTCTAGCAGACAGCAGTGTAACTCCTGAGTCCTGCAGGTCATTGTCTCTCAGCTCCAGTTGTTTCAGTTGTGAGTTGGGTGAACTCAGGACTGAGGCCAGATCTGAACAGCAACCCTCTGTCAGACCACACTGACCTAGACTAGAGGGCAGAAGAGCACATGATTAACAAATGTTTAAAACATCCACATAATAACTCATACTGTAGAAAGTTAACTCACACTAGTGTCTGTATGTTGCAGAGTGGACTGGTTAGTCCAACACAGAGCAGCTCCACTCCTCTGTCTCCCAGGTCATTGTAGCTGAGGTCCAGTTCTCTCAGGGGGGAGTTTGGTGTCTGCAGAGCTGAAGCCAGAGTCTCACAGGATTCATATGTGAGTTTACAGCCAGCTAGTCTGAAGAGAGGAGATATGTCAATACACTGTTGCTAACCCAGTCACGACCTCTGCAGCCAGAATAACAGCAAAGTACAATGAACTAAAATATAAACTCAACATGCAACAATTTCAATGATTTTACTGAGTTACAGTTCATAAGGAAATCAGCTAATTGAAATCCACTCATTAGGCCCTAATCTATGGATTTCACATTGCTGAGAATGCAGATATGCATCTGTTGGTCACAGATACATTTTTTAAAATGTAGGGGCATGGATCAGAAAACCAATCAGTATCTGGTGTGACCACCATTTGCCTCATGCAGCACGACAAATCTCCTTTCGCATTGAGTTCATCAGGCTGTTGATTGTGGCCTGTGGAATGTTGTCCCACTCCTCTTCAATGGCTGTGTGAAGTTGCTGGATATTGGCGGGAACTGGAATACGCTGTACTACACGTCTATCCAGAGCATCCCAAACATGCTCAATGGGTGACATGTCTGGTGAGTATGCAGGACATGGAAGAACTGGGACATTTTCAGCTTCCAGGAATTTTGTACAGATCCTTGCAACATGGGCCTGTGCATTATCATGCTGAAACATGAGGTAATGGCGGCAGATGAATGGTACGACAATGGGCCTCAGGATCTCGTCACGGTATCTCTGTGATTTCAAATTGCCATCGATAAAATGCAATTGTGTTCGTAGGTCCGTAGCTTATGCGTGCCCATACCATAACCCCACCGCCACCATGGGGCACTCTGTTCACAACGTTGACATCAGCAAACCGCACACCCCCAGGACACCATACACTTTGGTCTGCGGTTGTGAGGCCAGTTGGACGTACTGCAAAATTCTCTAAAACGATGTTGGTAGAGAAATTAGCATTAAATTCTATGGAAACAGTTCTGGTGGACATTCTTGCAGTCATCATGCCAATTGCACCTGTGTTTACAATGTAACCAATTCCGGTTGAGCTTTCTGTAACTTTGTAGCAAGCTCTGCATGTATAGGCGCTTATTGCGTCATCATATATTTTCCAACTGTCCCGTTATCTGGTTTGAATGTCCATTCTAGAATGCCCTTCTAGCCAATCAGAAATGAGTATTCAACAATGCTGTGGTATAACTAAATGTTAAAAACATACCACCTCACTCAAGATATTTAACCTTTGTGTGGTGGCTCCGGTAATGTGGCCCGGGGAAAGCCACTGTTTTGAGCGTCAGCCACGCCCCCACAACCAGCATTGTAGGCTGCAGGGCTACGTCCACACCTGAGACCACTTGGCCTCGTTTAGGCTGCAATGCACCTTGGACATTTAAGGTGTTGCTTTAGTTCAGCAGGGGAGAGCTCCGGGCTGGACGCCCCTGGACATTGTGTTCTCCACAGGAAAACTAACCGGACTACAAGTGAATCTGTGTAGCAGCCCAGCTAGTTTTTCATTACAACTAAGTCAAACTCTCGGTTCAGTTAATTAGAGTGTTTTGTTTTCAGTTATAGTTTGACAATCTTTGTTAATCTTTTATTTTGAATAAATATGCCAGCCTAGCAGGTTTAAGCTCCTGTGTGTTGGACTGTTTTTGTTCCATCCTGCCAGCCACACCTAGCGAGTCATTACATTTTGTTTTAAATATTTATCACATTTTATGTATATGTTCAAATAATGTTAAGATTCCTAACAACTACGAATATATAAACAATAAAGAAACAGTGGATACTGAAGATAGTTAACTCACACAAGTGTCTGTATGTTGCAGAGAGGATTGGTTAGTCCAACACAGAGCAGCTCCACTCCTCTGTCTCCCAGGTCATTGTAGCTGAGGTCCAGTTCTCTCAGGGGGCAGTTTGGTGTCTGCTGAACTGAGGCCAGAGTCTCACAGGATTCATATGTGAGTTTACAGCCATCCAGTCTAAGAGAGGAGATAATATGTTAGATATACAAATCCTCCAGAATAATGTAAACATCAACTCAATAGCAGAACTTACAGTGCTCTCTTGCAGGTTTTCACAACCGGCATTAACCTCTGATAACCTTCCTCTGATGTGGTGTATGTCTTCAGGTCAAACTCCTCCAGCACCTCCTCTGACATCAGTAACAGGTAGGCCAGGGCTGAACATTGTTGAGGTTCTAGCTCTGTTTCTGAAAGAGTTCCTGATCGCAGGGAGGTTTGCATTTCTTCAACTAGAGAGTTGGCACCAAGTTCATTCAGACAGTGGAACAAGTTGATGATCCTTTCTGGTGAGGATTCCCTTTTGATCTTGTCTGAAAGGTACCTGACTGTTCTCTCAACTGTTTCCTCATTGCTCTGTGTTGTACTTCCTGTCTGTGTCAGAAGGCCTCGTAACAGATTCTGATTGGACTCCAGTGAGAGACCCAGAAGGAAGCGGAGGAACAGGTCCAGGTGTCCATTCTCACTCTTCAAGGCCTGGTCCACTGCTCTCCTGTGTAAGTCAAACAACTGGATTGACTCCTCATCTTCATCCTCACTAGTGGTGGAAAAAACATTTTCCTTCTTGTCCAGACATGATTCTAAAGCATGCACTGCTGCTAGAAACTCCTGAATGCTCAAATGCACAAAGCTGTAGACCTTGTCTTGGTTCAGCCCAGATTCTTCTTTAAAGATCTCTGTACACAATGCTGAGTACTCTGATGCCTCTGTGACATCAAGGCCACACTCTCTCAGGTCCTCCTCATAGAAGATCAGGTTGCCCTTCTGCAGCTGTTGGAAAGCCAGCTTTGCCAGTTTCAGGATCATCTCTTTGTCTGACTGAGACAGTTCCTTTGGGTTTGTCTCTGTGGCTTTGTTGTACTTCTTGTTCTTCACAATGATTTGGATGAGCGTGAAGTGTATGTACATCTGGGTCAAAGTTTTGGGGACTTCATCCTTCTCTGCCTCTTTCAGCATCATCTCAAGGACAGTGGCTGATATCCAACAGAAGACTGGCATGTGGCACATGATGTGGAGGCTCCTTGATGTCTTCATGTGTTTGATGATTTCATTGGCCAGATTCTGATCTGTGATTTTCTTCCTGAAGTACTCCTCCTTCTGTGGATCATTGAACCCTCGTACCTCTGTCACCTGGTCAACACACTCAGGAGGGATCTGATTGGCTGCTGCAGGCCGTGAGGTTATCCAGAGGAGAGCAGAGGGAAGCAGATTTCCCTTGATGAGGTTTGTCAGCAGCACGTCCACTGAGGTTGGCTTCGTGACATCACAGCACTTCTCATTGTTTATGAAGTCTAGAGGAAGTCGACACTCATCCAGACCATCAAAAATGAAAACAGTTTTGGTTTCCCCATCTTCAATGCTTTCAATCTCTTTCAGGTCTGAGAAGTAGTGGGAAAGATGTTGCATCAGACTGTATTGGTCCTTTTTCAGGTTCAGATCACGGAAAGGAAGAGGAAACATGAAATGAACGTCCTGATTTGCTTTTCCTTCTGACCAGTCAAGGATGACCTTCTGCACAGAGACTGTTTTTCCAATGCCAGCGATTCCTTTTGTCAGCACAGTTCTGATAGGTTTGTCTTGTCCAGGTAAAGTCTTGAAGATGTCGTTGCATTTGATTGGTGTCTCTTGTGTGGTTTGTTTCTTGGATGCCATCTCTATTTGTCTCACCTCATGTTCATTATTGACCCCTCCACTTCCACCCTCTGTGATGTAGAGCTCTGTGTAGATGTCCTTTAACAGACTTTGGTTTCCATGGTGTCCAATTCCTTCAGATATGTGTTGATACTTGTGTTTCAGTTTAGCCTTAATGTCTTGTTGGACTGTCAGAAGAGTTTGACCTGTAGGAAAACAATGAGAGTTGGGACTCATAAGTTTGTGTGTGTGTGTGTGTGTGTGTGTGTGTGTGTGTGTGTGTGTGTGTGTGTGTGTGTGTGTGTGTGTGTGTGTGATTGTGTGTGTGTGTGTGTGTGTGTGTTTAAAGGGGCCTTTGTACCGTTCTTTGTAATATTGTATGAAACACAGTCTTACTTCTTCTGTCCAGAAGGTTGTGTGTGATCTTTAATGCATCCTCACTGTCTAAACTCTCCACTTCCTTATTGTCATCTGGTAATGGTTCTTGGCTGAAAGCAGGTGACTGATCACTCTTCATTGATAGCAGGCTGGGGGCAGGTGACTCTGCTCTGGGCTTCTGGACACTTTCAACAAAACAGGGAGATCGATCACCTTATCAATATCTCATCTACTTCATTTGAACAACTGTATAATGGAACTTCTAGAAGTCCTGGGTATCCTTCGAATACCCATACTAACCTACTTTATACTACATACTTAATGAGTATTACATACAATATACTATTAGTTCATTTTAGTATACTGTAAACGAATGGTATCCTTTCAGTTGTGCATACTAACACTACGCCTGTCTACCGGAAGTTGATTATTTTGCTATGCAACCACTTGCTAGCTTGTTAGCATAAACAAATCACTAGCTAGACATGTTTGTGTTCGTAAATTCAATCTGGAGTGCCAGAGTGCGCTCTGGGTGTTCTTAAATTCAGAGCGTTTTCGCTCTCTGAGTGTTCAGAGCACACACTAGCCGAGGAGTAGGGTTGATCCTAGCGTTCTGACCCTCATGACAGCAGTCAAGCTAACTGGCTAGCTACTTCCAGACACAAATGAGAGAACACCTCACTCTGACCATTTTACTCGCCATAGCAGAGCCGGATAGGCTGTTTTCATGTTATCCAGTGCTGCTGGCAACAATTTACATTTTTGCCGACGTTTACTGACACCGGCCACATTAAACCGGTGTTGGGCGTTTGTAAATTCGTCAATTATTCTGCGCTCTGGCACACTCAGACGAGAGTGCTTTGAAATCGGAGTAGATAGCAAGAGCTAATTTATGTCCATTGAGAACGCACAACAACTATACCACTTAGCTAAGAATGATGTGAATAATCAAGTCAATAAACGTTAGATAGTTAGTTAGTTAGCATATAGTTAATATACTGGCAAGTTCGGTGTATTAGTAGCCAACTAACGAGGTAGCTAGCTAACATACTGGTAGTACCTACTGCTGTAATGATATGCTTTGCGGTGCGTAAGGATAGCGTAGCCAACACATTGTCAGCCAACATAACGTGTAGCTTAACTTATTTGAAAAGTCATTACATTGTTCAACATTTTCTTAACATTTGTCATAATTAGTTAAAGCAATGAATTTGTATCCGCTCTCGTTAGACTTCGGCTGCATATTTTCCGCCATTTTCTTAAAATCTGAAAACGTTGTGAAGCCACACCCATTTTCTGAAGAATTGCATTATGGGCCCTAAAAGCACGTAAATAGTGTCCACTGCGTGTATACTTCGTACTTTTGCGAATAAGCATACTACATACTCAATTTACATCACAAATAGTACGGTTAGTGCGGCTAGTATGAGTATTTGAACACAGCTCTGATGTTTCTTTATAAAGCTACAGTCTGCAATTGATAAATCGATTTGGGGAATTTTAAATGAATTATGTAGACCTACATTTTATGTAATTTGGGAACACTTTTCCCTTTAGTTTTATATCTTTAAGAGAACTGTATATTTTACATGTCATCTCTTACCTCTTAGAACTGGTGTCTTGAGTCGTTTTAGAGGCAGTGGTCCCCTCCTCTCTCTCCCCAGAGAGACTCATTTTAGAGGCAGTGTTCTCCTCCTCTCTCTCCCCAGAGAGACTCATTTTAGAGGCAGTGGTCTCCTTATCTCTCTCCCCAGAGAGACTCATTTTAGAGGCAGTGGTCCCCTCCTCTCTCTCCCCAGAGAGACTCATTTTAGAAGCAGTGGTCCCCTCCTCTCTCTCCCCAGAGAGACTCATTTTAGAGGCAGTGGTCCCCTCCTCTCTCTCCCCAGAGATACTCATTTTAAATGTAAGTCACAGCTCACTCAGCTACAATAAGAAATAACAGAACAGTCAATATTTCTAAACATTGTTGAAGAACCATTAACAATGACAACACTTTTACTGTCTGTGGTCAGAGTTCAAACAGAGACTTCATATTGCATTTAAACATACACAGTTAATTTGATTTGATTTGACTTGGATCCCCATTAGCTGACTCCATAATAACAGCTAGTCTACCTGGTTGGATCCACATTAGCTGACTCCATAACAACAGCTAGTCTACCTGGTTGGATCCCCATTAGCTGACTCCATAATAACAGCTAGTCTACCTGGTTGGATCCCCATTAGCTGACTCCATAACAACAGCTAGTCTACCTGGTTGGATCCCCATTAGCTGACTCCATAATAACAGCTAGTCTACCTGGTTGGATCCCCATTAGCTGACTCCATAATAACAGCTAGTCTACCTGGTTGGATCCCCATTAGCTGACTCCATAACAACAGCTAGTCTACCTGGTTGGATCCCCATTAGCTGACTCCATAATAACAGCTAGTCTACCTGGTTGGAACCCCATTAGCTGACTCCATAATAACAGCTAGTCTACCTGGGGTACACACAACTAAAAATACGTTACAGCTTAGATTGACAGACATTATAAACATTTACCAAGTAGACATTACAGACAGTTAAAATAACTGACAGGTATTTCTTCTATGCCAAGGGAAGCCAGGCTATAATGTATCTTTCGTCTCTCTGTGCTTCATAATTGTCCTTTAATTCGCAAGAGGCTGAATGTATCTCACAGGAGAAAGCATCCGAGCGAGCTAAACAGCGCCCCTCTGTCTCTCTATGTGTAGGCCATCTATCTGATGCTGTCTGGTCCAAACGAGTATGACATTGTTGCCCGTAGCATTGAAGACAAGGGAAGCCAGCGAACATTTGTCCTTCGATTTAAAAAAGTATTAGAAATTAGCCAATCAGCGTTGAGCTAAACTGAGCGAGCTCAACTGTGATTGGTTCTGGTGCTCCATTAAAAGGTGTCAAGGTAAACCAGCTTGGATTTTGACAGAAACAACTTGAATTGTTGCATCTCGTTGTGTTGTTGTCCTCTGGTGTCTAGCTAGTTAGTTAACATTGGCCTTTTCCTAAATGAACCATGGATGGAGATAGGGATTCGGACTTGTGGTTTTACTTAATTCTCCATACTGGCGAATGATTATAACAGCGATTCTGATCCAACCATTAAGTCATACATTGCTGTGCCCCGGCCTGAGAGGATAGAAGTTAAATATGTAGCTAGATGTAGAAGGATAATGTTAACTAGCTAACGTTGCCATGAATGGAAGTTAGGCTAGTGAGCAAGCATTTTAGCCAGGTAGCCTAGGACAACAAAAAATAAAAGCGTGTACTGTATGACAGAGTGATAGACCGTGTACTGTATGACAGAGTGATAGACCGTGTACTGTATGACAGAGTGATAGACCGTGTACTGTATGACAGAGAGATAGACCGTGTACTGTATGACAGAGTGATAGACCGTGTACTGTATGACAGAGTGATAGACCGTGTACTGTATGACAGAGAGATAGACCGTGTACTGTATGACAGAGTGATAGACCGTGTACTGTATGACAGAGTGATAGACCGTGTACTGTATGACAGAGTGATAGACCGTGTACTGTATGACAGAGAGATAGACCGTGTACTGTATGACAGAGTGATAGACCGTGTACTGTATGACAGAGTGATAGACCGTGTACTGTATGACAGAGTGATAGACCGTGTACTGTATGACAGAGTGATAGACCGTGTACTGTATGACAGAGTGATAGACCGTGTACTGTATGACAGACTGATAGACCATTTTGTCAACATGAAAGAGAGGAGGGTGTCATTGGCGTTTCTCTACAAGTAGGGTGAGTCAACATGTTTTTTCTACTTGCACGAACGCGCACGCACGCACACACACCCACACACACACACATAAATCAGGACCATGAACCACTCTTTGCAATTTGCTGAAAACTCTCTGTGGTTCTAAATCAATAGTTGTTTAGTGGTCCGAAAATGTCCGAAACATTAACTTGCTTGACCATGCTGTAGGTCATGTAACTGTCTGTTACATAGAATATGCATTGTGGACTTAACTGGACAGAAGTTGCTCTCCGGTTTTGTGATAAAACAAAGGTGGTTGAATTTATTCTGCCACTGTGTCTTCTTATTGTCTCGGCCTTTAGGCCTACAGTCTATTTCACGGTCACAAGGCATATGAATTAACAGTGATTTTACGCACGCACCTCTACTGGTGTGACCTCATAATAGGCGTGGATGCAATTTGGACCCCCAAGCTTTAGGCTTCTGTAGGACTGAACCTGCCGAGTTGATGTATGAGCTTCGGAATGTTTTAATTATAGGCTATGCCCAGGCTTTTCTCCGTTTATTTTACAATTTGTATCATGTTAAATATCAGCCACTATCGAGAACCACCGTCAGTAAAACCCACATACATTTATAACTGTCACTTTAGTGTTCGTTTTCTTCAATTTGTAGCTTACATTTTGCATATTTTTGCGTCGTGTGTAAAGGTTCTCCAAACCAGTTTTTTTTTATGATTCATACATACTTTCCTAACCCTAAAATGTGCCTAAATAATCTACAAAATCCGAGTATTTTTAATATTCTCAACCCGTTCTCTCGATGTATTCTAGTCTGTCGACAAAAATCTAATTAAAGGTACACCGTACTTAAAGGCTTAAAATATATGTACTGAAAACGCTATTTAATGAAAACTCCACCAGAAAATCTGTTGGCCAGCAAGTGGGAGTGTTTTCAGCGGTTGAATTAGCCTACATTTATTCAATCAATCAATCAATTTTATTTTATATAGCCCTTCTTACATCAGCTAATATCTCGAAGTGCTGTACAGAAACCCAGCCTAAAACCCCAAACAGCTAGTAATGCAGGTGTAGAAGCACGGTGGCTAGGAAAAACTCCCTAGAAAGGCAAAACCTAGGAAGAAACCTAGAGAGGAACCAGGCTATGAGGGGTGGCCAGTCCTCTTCTGGCTGTGCCGGGTGGAGATTATAACAGAACCATGCCAAGATGTTCAAAAATGTTCATAAGTGACAAGCATGGTCAAATAATAATCAGGAATAAATCTCAGTTGGCTTTTCATAGCCGATCATTAGAGTTTAAAACAGCAGGTCTGGGACAGGTAGGGGTTCCATAACCGCAGGCAGAACAGTTTAAACTGGAATAGCAGCAAGGCCAGGCGGACTGGGGATAGCAAGGAGTCACCACGGCCGGTAGTCCCGACGTATGGTCCTAGGGCTCAGGTCTCTCAGTTGGCTTTTCATAGCCGATCATTTAGAGTTGAAAACAGCAGGTCTGGGACAGGTAGGGGTTTCGTAGCCGCAGGCAGAACAGTTGAAACTGGAATAGCAGCAAGGCCAGGCGGACTGGGGGCAGCAGGGTGTCATCATGCCCGGTAGTCCTGACGTATGGTCCTAGGGCTCAGGTTCTCAGAGAGAAAGAGAGAACGAGAGAATTAGAGAGAGCATACTTAAATTCACACAGGACACTGGATAAGACAGGAGAAGTACTCCAGGTATAACCAACTAACCCCAGCCCCCCGACACATAAACTACTGCAGCATAAATACTGGAGGCTGAGACAGGAGCGGTCCGGAGACACTGTGGCCCCATCCGAAGAAACCCCCGGACAGGGCCAAACAGGAAGGATATAACCCCACCCACTCCGCCAAAGCACAGCCCCCGCACCACTAGAGGGATATCCCCAACCACCAACTTACAATCCTGAGACAAGGCCGAGTATAGCCCACAGAGGTCTCCACCACAGCACAAACCAAGGGGGGGGGGGGGTCGCCAACCCAGACAGGAAGATCACGTCAGTAACTCAACCCACTCAATTGACGTACCCCTCCCAGGGACGGCATGAAAGAGCACCAGCAGGCCAGTGACTCAGCCCCTGCAACAGGGTTAGAGGCAGAGAACCCCAGTGGAGAGGGGAACCGGCCTGGCAGAGACAGCAAGGGCTGTTCGTTGCTCCAGCCTTTCCGTTCACCTTCACACTCCTGGGCCAGACTACACTCAATCATATGACCTACTGAAGAGATAAGTCTTCAGTAAAGACTTAAAGGTTGAGACCGAGTCTGCGTCTCTCACATGGGTAGGCAGACTGTTCCATAAAAATGGAGATCTATAGGAGAAAGCCCTGCCTCCCGCTGTTTGCTTAGAAATTCTAGGGACAATTAGGAGGCCTGCGTCTTGTGACCGTAGCGTACGTATTGGTATGTACGGCAGGACCAACTCGGAAAGATAGGTAGGAGCAAGCCCATGTAACGCTTTATAGGTTAACAGTAAAACCTTGAAATCAGCCCTTGCCTTAACAGGAAGCCAGTGTAGGGAAGCTAGCACTGGAGTAATATGATCAAATTTCTTGGTTCTAGTCAGGATTCTAGCAGCCGTATTTAGCACTAACTGAAGTTTATTTAGTGCTTTATCCGGGTAGCCGGAAAATAGAGCATTGCAGTAGTCTAATCTAGAAGTAACAAATGCATGGATTAATTTTTCTGCATCATTTTTGGACAGAAAATTTCTGATTTTTGCAATGTTACGTAGATGGAAAAAAGCTGTCCTTGAAACAGTCTTGATATGTTCGTCAAAAGAGAGATCAGGGTCAAGAGTAACGCCTAGGTCCTTCACAGTTTTATTTGAGACGACTTTACAACCATCAAGATGAATTGTCAGATTTAACAGAAGATCTCTTTGTTTCTTGGGACCTAGAACAAGCATCTCTGTTTTGTCCGAGTTTAAAAGTAAAAAGTTTTCAGCCATCCACTTCCTTATGTCTGAAACACAGGCTTCTAGCGAGGGCAATTTTGGGGCTTCACCATGCTTCATTGAAATGTACAGCTGTGTGTCATCCGCATAGCAGTGAAAGTTAACATTATGTTTTCGAATAACATCCCCAAGAGGTAAAATATATAGTGAAAACAATAGTGGTCCTAAAACGGAACCTTGAGGAACACCGAAATGTACAGTTGATTTGTCGGAGGACAGACCATTCACAGAGACAAACTGATATCTTTCCGACAGGTAGGATCTAAACCAGGCCAGAACTTGTCCGTGTAGACCAATTTGGGTTTCCAGTCTCTCCAAAAGAATGTGGTGATCGATGGTGTCAAAGGCAGCACTAAGGTCTAGTAGCACGAGGACAGATGCAGAGCCTCGGTCTGACGCCATTAAAAGGTCATTTACCACCTTCACAAGTGCAGTCTCAGTGCTATGATGGGGTCTAAAACCAGACTGAAGCATTTCGTATACATTGTTTGTCTTCAGAAAGGCAGTGAGTTGCTGCGCAACAGCTTTTTCTAAAATTTTTGAGAGGAATGGAAGATTCGATATTGGCCGATAGTTTTTTATATTTTCCGGGTCAAGGTTTGGCTTTTTCAAGAGAGGCTTTATCACTGCCACTTTTAGTGAGTTTGGTACACATCCGGTGGATAGAGAGCTGTTTATTATGTTCAACATAGGAGGGCCAAGCACAGGAAGCAGCTCCTTCAGCAGTTTAGTAGGAATAGGATCCAGTATGCAGCTTGAAGGTTTAGAGGCCATGATTATTTTCATCATTGTGTCAAGAGATATAGTACTAAAACACTTAAGTGTCTCTCCCGATCCCAGGCCCTCGCAGAGCTGTGCAGATCCAGGACAGCTAAGCCCTGGAGGAATACGCAGATTCAAAGAGGAGTCCGTAATTTGCTTTCTAATGGTCATGATCTTTTCCTCAAAGAAGTTCATGAATTTATCACTGCTGAAGTGAAAACCATCCTCTCTTGGGGAATGCTGCTTTTTAGTTAGCTTTGCAACAGTATCAAAAAGAAATTTTGGATTGTTCTTATTTTCCTCGATTAATTTGGAAAAGTAGGATGATCGAGCAGCAGTGAGGGCTCTTCGGTACTGCACGGTACTGTCTTTCCAAGCTAGTCGGAAGACTTCCAGTTTGGTGTGGCGCCATTTCCGTTCCAATTTCCTGGAAGCTTGCTTCAAAGCTCGGGTATTTTCTGTATACCAGGGAGCTAGTTTCTTATGACAAATGTTTTTCGTTTTTAGGGGTGCAACTGCATCTAGGGTATTGTGCAAGGTTAAATTTAGTTCCTCAGTTAAGTGGTTAACTGATTTTTGTCCTATTCAGCGCACGAAAGGGAACCACGCCTGCAAAACCCGTTATGCAACTTAATAAGGTAAACGTCTGAATAGAAACGACGAGCAGTCCGTAGGAAAGGCGTAATTTCATAAATTGGAATAGTGCCCTTAGTGAAAACACCCATGCACTGCTCGAGTTCACATGAGGTGCGATCAGTTTATCTCGTCCGTTGCACCGGGGCATGTATTCAGATGAAAGGTGTGCCGACAACGATTGAACCAGTGGGTAACATTACGCAACGGTGCGCCGGCCAAGTTATATCGAGCGCACAGCAGTGAGCAAAACGGACCACCACCTTTCTGATCCATGTCGCCAGAAAGCATTTTCAACTTGAACTTTGATTTATCCCAACATTTATTTAGTTTCTATGCTATTGTTGCACGTCATTTTTACTTGACTGACTTGTCGAAACAGACTATTTTCTTTATTTAGTGACATCTTTACATAATTCCGATGCAAGTCTTCTAACATTGTTTCATCACGCGGATAATAATCACGATAATGTGCTGTCAGTCGCCTTTACCAATAATACCCTACCTCATAGCCCTGTAGCCCATAACATCACATCACATTGGATCATATTGATTAGGCTAATTAATATCAATCAACACCAATATACAATTGTCAAAGACTCCAGCCACCCTAGTCATAGACTGTTCTCCCTGCTACCGCATGGCAAGCGGTACCGGAGTGCCAAGTCTAGGTCCAAAAGACTTCTCAACAGCTTCTACCCCCAAGCCATAAGACTCCTGAACAGCTAATCATGGCTACCCGGACTATTTGCACTGCCCCCCCACCCCATCCTTTTTACGCTGCTGCTACTCTGTTAATTATTTATGCATAGTCACTTTAACTCTACCCACATGTACATATTACTTCAACTATCTCAACTAGCCGGTGCCCCCGCACATTGACTCTGCACCGGTACCCCCCCTGTATATATAGCCTCCCTACTGTTATTTTATTTTACTTCTGCTCTTTTTTTCTCAACACTTTTTTTGTTGTTGTTTTATTTTTTACTTTTTTTGTTAAAAATAAATGCACTGTTGGTTAAGGGCTGTAAGGAAGCATTTCACTGTAATGTCTGCACCTGTTGTATTCGGCGCATGTGACCAATACAATTTGATTTGATTTATAAATAAGACTAAACTCATCATTCTTGAAAGTTGAAATCAGTATTGTATTAACTTTATAATTCTGCAGACGTCTTACCCTTAAATCATCTGTCTCTCTATGATAGCCTAACTTCTCCAGAACACTTTTCTACATTAAATTGTAAAAGAAAGCTACAGACCTCTGATGTTTTTGTCTTCTCCCTGTAAAGTCAATTTCTTCCTCTACTTCCTTATACTTCCTATGTTGGGACATGAGGTGGAGGGAGGGGAGAGGTGGAGGGAGAGGTGACGAGGTGGAGGGAGGGAGGGAGGAGAGAGGGAGAGGTGGAGGGAGAGGTGGGGGGAGGGAGGAGTGTGGGAGAGGTGGGGGGAGAGAGGAAGAGGTGGGGGGGATGGGAGGGAGGGTGGGTGGGTGGGTGGAGGGATGGAGGGGGTGGAGGGAGGGAGGTAGGGAGAGGTGGAGATTGAGCATAGTGCAATATCAAAAGTAGTGCACTATATAGGGAAAAGGGTTTTCATTTGAGAGTACGTACTCTATACACTGTGTAGTAACATAGGACCTTAGAGCTTATTGACATAGGATCTGTCTCTCTCTCTAACACACACACACAGAGACACACACAAACACACACACACACAGACACACACACACACACACACACACACACACAGACACACACACACACACACACACACACACACACACACACACACCTTAACAGCGGTGACTACACTACATTTACAACTTGCGGTAACTCTCTGTGGTTCTAAATCAATAGTTGTTTAGTGGTTGGAAACATTAACTTGCTTGACCATGATGTAGGTCATGTCTGTTACATAGAATATGCATTGTGGACTTAACTGGACAGAAGTTGCTCTCCGGTTTTGTGATAAAACAAAGGTGTGGTTGAATTTATTCTGCCACTGTGTCTTCTTATTGTCTCGGCCTTTAGGCCTACAGTCTATTTCACGGTCACAAGGCATATGAATTAACAGGTTATAGAGCAAAACAAATATTACAACACATAGATTGTATTGTATTTTTCTGTCTTCCCCAGTGATTTTACGCACGCACCTCTACTGGTGTGACCTCATAATAGGCGTGGATGCAATTTGGACACCCAAGCTTTAGGCTTCTGTAGGACTGAACCTGCCGAGTTGATGCATGAGCTTCGGAATGTTTTAATTATAGGCTATGCCCGGGCTTTTCTCCGTTTATTTTACCATTTGTATCATGTTAAATATAAACCACTATCGACAGCAACCGTCAGTAAAACCCACATACATTTATAACTGTCACTTTAGTGTTCGTTTTCTTCCATTTGAAGCTTAGATTTTGCATCATTTTTGCATCGTGTGTAAAGGTTCTCCAAACCAGTTTTTTTTAATGATTCATACATACTTTCCAAACCCTAAAATGTGCCTAAATAATCTACAAAATCCGAGTATTTTTAATATTCTCAACCCGTTCTCTCGATGTATTCTAGTCTGTCGACAAAAATCTAATTAAAGGTACACCGTACTTAAAGGCTTAAAATATATGTACTGAAAACGCTATTTAATGAAAACTCCACCAGAAAATCTGTTGGCCAGCAAGTGGGAGTGTTTTCAGCAGTTGAATTACATTTATTCAGCGCACGCAAGGGAACCACGCCTGCAAAGCCCGTTATGCAACTTAATAAGGTAAAGTGTGAATAGAAACGATGAGCAGTGCGTAGGAAAGGCGTGCATAAGAAAGGCGTAATTTCATAAATTGGAATAGTGCCCTTAGTGAATACACCCATGCACTGCTCGAGTTCACATGAGCTGCGATCAGTTTCTCGCCCGTTGCACCGGGGCATGTATTCAGATGAAAGGTGTGCAGGCAAGGAGTGAACCAGTGGGTAACATTACGCAACGGTGCGCCGGCCAAGTTATACCTTTCTGATCGGTGTCGCCAGAAAGTATTTTCAACTTTGATTTAGCCCTGAATTTAAATAGTTTCTATGCCCGTTGTTGCATGTCACTTTTACTTGACTGACTTGAAGCAACAGACTATTTTCTTTATTTAGTGACATCTTTACATACTTCCGATGCACGTCTTCTAACGTTGTTTCATCATGCGGATAATAATCACGATAATGTGATGTCAGTCGCCTTTACCATTAATACCCTAACTCATAGCCCTGTAGCCTATCACATCACATTGGATCATATTGATTAGGCTAAGCAATATGAATCAACACCAATGTACAGTAAAATTAGCATTCTTGAAAGTTGAAATCAGTATTGTATTAACTTTACAATTCTGTAGATATCTTACCAATAAATCACCTATCTCTCTATGATAGCCTAACTTCTCCAGAACACTTTTCTACATTAAATTGTAAAAGAAAGCTACAAACCTCAGATGTTTTTGTCTTCTACCCATAACGTCCATTTATTCCTCTACTTCCTTATAGTACCTATGTTGGGACATAATAAATAATAATAATAATAAAATGCCATTTTGCCAATTTTTATCCAAAGCGACTTACAGTCATGTGTGCATACATTTTTGTGTATGGGTGGTCCCGGGGATCGAACCCACTACCTTGGCGTTACAAGCGCCGTGCTCTACCAGCTGAGCTACAGAGGACCACCTCATGTTTTTTTGACATGAGGTAGAGGGAGAGGTAGAGGTAGAGGTAGAGGGAGAGGTGGAGGGAGGGAGAGGTGGAGGGAGGGAGAGGTGGCGGGAGGGAGAGAGGGAGGGAGAGGGGGAGGGAGGGAGAGAGGGAGGGAGAGGCGGGGAGAGGGAGGGAGAGGTGGGGGGAGGGAGAGGTG
Organism: Coregonus lavaretus; assembly: GCF_964263955.1. NCBI lineage: Eukaryota > Metazoa > Chordata > Actinopteri > Salmoniformes > Salmonidae > Coregonus > Coregonus lavaretus. The sequence continues at coordinate 189,323 of NW_028161407.1, forward strand.
GGGGGAGAGGTGGGAGGAGGGAGAGGTGGAGGGAGGGAGAGGTGGAGGGAGGGAGGGAGGGAGAGGTGGGAGGGAGAGTTGGGGGGAGGGAGGGAGAGTTGGAGGGAGGGAGAGGTGGGGGGAGGGAGGGAGAGTTGGAGGGAGGGAGAGGTGGGGGGAGGGAGGGAGAGTTGGAGGGAGGGAGAGTGGGAGGGAGAGGTGGAGGGAGGGAGAGAGGGAGGGAGAGGGGGAGGGAGAGGTGGAGGGAGGGAGAGAGGGAGGGAGAGGCGGGGAGAGGGAGGGAGAGGTGGGGGGAGGGAGAGGTGGGGGGAGAGGTGGGAGGAGGGAGAGGTGGAGGGAGGGAGGGAGGGAGAGGTGGAGGGAGGGAGGGAGGGAGAGGTGGGAGGGAGAGGTGGGGGGAGGGAGGGAGAGTTGGAGGGAGGGAGATGTGGGGGGAGGGAGGGAGAGTTGGAGGGAGGGAGAGGTGGAGAGAGGGAGGGAGAGGTGGGGGGAGGGAGGGAGGGAGGGAGGGAGGGAGGGAGAGGTGGGGGGAGGGAGAGGTGGAGGGAGGGAGAGAGGGAGGGAGGGAGAGGTGGAGAGAGGGAGGGAGGGAGATGTGGGGGGAGGGAGAGGTGGGGGAAGGGAGAGAGGGAGGGAGGGGTGGAGAGAGGGAGGGAGGGGTGGAGGGAGGGAGAGAGGGAGAGGTGGAGGGAGGGAGAGAGGGAGGGAGAGGTGTCAAAGGACACCAGAAACAAAATTGTAGACCTGCACCAGGCTGGGAAGACTGAATCTGCAATAGGTAAGCAGCTTGGTTTGAAGAAATCAACTGTGGGAGCAATTATTAGGAAATGTAAGACATACAAGACCACTGATAATCTCCCTCGATCTGGGGCTCCACGCAAGATCTCACCCCGTGGGGTCAAAATGATCACAAGAACGGTGAGCAAAAATCCCAGAACCACACGGGGGGACCTAGTGAATGACCTGCAGAGAGCTGGGACCAAAGTAACAAAGCCTACCATCAGTAACACACTACGCCGCCAGGGACTCAAATCCTGCAGTGCCAGACGTGTCCCCCTGCTTAAGCCAGTACATGTCCAGGCCCGTCTGAAGTTTGCTAGAGTGCATTTGGATGATCCAGAAGAGGATTGGGAGAATGTCTTATGGTCAGATGAAACCAAAATAGAACTTTTTGGTAAAAACTCAACTCGTCGTGTTTGGAGGACAAAGAATGCTGAGTTGCATCCAAAAAACACCATACCTACTGTGAAGCATGGGGGTGGAAACATCATGCTTTGGGGCTGTTTTTCTGCAAAGGGACCAGGACGACTGATCCGTGTAAAGGAAAGAATGAATGGGGCCATGTATCGTCAGATTTTGAGTGAAAACCTCCTTCCATCAGCAAGGGCATTGAAGATGAAACGTGGCTGGGTCTTTCAGCATGGCAATGATCCCAAACACACCACCCGAGCAACGAAGGAGTGGCTTCGTAAGAAGCATTTCAAGGTCCTGGAGTGGCCTAGCCAGTCTCCAGATCTCAACCCCATAGAAAATCTTTGAAGGGAGTTGAAAGTCCGTGTTGCCCAGCGACAGCCCCAAAACATCCCTGCTCTAGAGGAGATCTGCATGGAGGAATGGGCCAAAAAACCTTGTGAAGACTTACAGAAAACGTTTGACCTGTGTCATTGCCAACAAAGGGTATATAACAAAGTATTGAGAAACTTTTGTTATTGACCAAATACTTATTTTCCACCATAATTTGCAAATAAATTCATTAAAAATCCTACAATGTGATTTTCTGGAATTTTTTTCTCATTTTGTCTGTCATAGTTGACGTGTACCTATGATGAAAATTACAGGCCTCTCTCATCTTTTTAAGTGGGAGAACTTGCACAATTGGTAGCTGACTAAATACTTTCCCCCCCCACTGTATGTAAAGAAAAAAGTATTTAATAAGATTATTTCATTCATTCATTTATTTTAGTGTTATTTTAGTGTTCCCTTTATTTTTTTGAGCAGTGTATATTTGTTTTTAAACATTTAATCGCAGTGGTGTCAATATACATATTTTTTCTTCATTTAGTGAATAACATGACTCATTTCTTTATTTTATTCAGTTCAATCCAGTTCAATTCAACTGAGTCCAATCCATTCAATTCATTTCAAAAGAGTCCAATCAAATCAATTCCAATCCATTCAATATGATTCAATTCAGTTCTTACTGGCGATTTCCAGAGAGGTGTAGGTGTGTCCGCAAATGTTGTCATTTATTAAAACTGAACTTGACATGACAATGTGCTAATCCTCCTGCAACCTTTAGACCATGCGTGCTCACAGTTTCTAGTGGTTGAAGTCTTGCATTGCAAGAAGGCAAAAGTAGCCTAGTAGCTTTGTGCAGATGGGGAATATATGACGAGACTCTTATTCAGAACAAAACAACCGGTAGCCCTAGCTAAATATAATAACAAGATGCAATCATTTGCTGTTAGTGAGAAGAGCGAAAATCGATGTATCTTTACATTCTAAAATAATTAGAAATAGACATATATTTCCTGTTTTTATTTCATTTCCATGATCATTACAGAATAAAGCCTATACTCGCCAAATATCCTATAGGCCTATAACAAGTTAGGATTGGCTACCATTCGTCCCATCTCTCATTTAATAGGACCCACTTCACAGTAGTAAATAGATCAGCTACAGTATTTCCAACAGCCTATTTTGCTCTATGCGATCCGATCCGAAGCGCAGTTTAACGTTAGAACAGACGATTCACCTTTTCCCTAGACGTTTGTAGGCGACGTCTGAATGATGTAATGTGACATTTCTTGCGTAGACAATATTTAATTTATAAACATAATACATTATCATAATCATTGCATAATAAATTCCTCACCTTTTCTGGCCATGATGAGTTCATATTCCCGATGTAGCCATACAACAAATTACCATGCGCATTTCTCATTTAATTGGGCCTATCAGAGAGGCTATTATTTAAAGTGTTTGCTCTATGTAGATGACAGGGTGCGCGGCGCGGTTTATAACATACAGCAGAATGTAACAGGTGAACAGACAGATGATATTTTGTATTGAAGTGTGTAGGCTACCAATAAACTCTAGTTTATTTTAATTTTTTCGAGTAGACAACGTTTCCGAATTTGTGTGCAGTGAAGCATATTTAGTTTCGGGAAAAAGTGAATGCAAAACATTACTGCATTCCAACGATCTGTTTACAGGTCCACAACAATTTGCAATTGTTTTTGTCTTTCAGAAACGGTCAGATAGACCGCCAGCAAATGTCACTGTAAAATAAAACATTCTGCCAACACCTCCAAAGACATTTGAAGTTCTCCATGGATATGTTCTTTAGATATACTGTCTGGGCCTAATTCCAATACTTCCCAACTATACAGCAAATAAGGGGGTTATTATCACCATGAAGGGTGAACGATGGGCGTATTTCACGTGGAGTTATAACGCTCATTGTTACTCATCAAACCACAACTGAGTGAGACAAATAAAACCTTTTGGTTGAATTCAATGTCTGACACTAGCAGTAGGCAATACTCACCAATACGCCATCCATCCTCAACAGCTCCCCCTGTAGGCGGATCGGCAACATTGCTGTTCTGCAGAATGAACAAGTCGTGCTTTCCACCTGAGCACTAAATTCAGTAGCGTCTTTTGCACATAACATCACCTATCACCTGCTCATTAAGAGTAGAAGCCTTCTCTGTTCACATAGCCTAGTTGAACTCGTTTTGGGATGGTGCTTTTATGGCGATGTGGGGGCCGTCTATTTCTCCGTTCGTATTTGGGAACCCATTGATGGCAAAGAAACCCCTCTTAACCTGTTGCGCGATGGTGGAAATTGTATGTTACAGTACGTTTTGCTGATGATTGCATCCAAAACATTGGCTCATCGAGGGATGTGAGATGCCGCCGCTGGCCGATCAGCAAGCTCCGGCTGAAAAGTGCCCTGTTGCCAAAAACCCGAGGAGGGATAACACTTTGACGCGCACCCGAATGGCATGGGTTTGCCTTTCTAAAGTAGGTCTTACATCCTCTCAAAGATCCTATAAGATTGGTTTTGGGAAACGATATCTGATGAGCCAATCTGTACTTTCTGCTAAAAAGTCCCACCTGTCTCTAAAAACGTGCTCTCTGTGAAATGCAGCGGTGCCAGATCTTCCAACAGAGCAAGATCAGCCATCTCTCATTGGATTTCCATTATCTCAGTCTTTTATAGTATGTACACAATATTTTCACTTTCACACATACCTCTAATTTAACAAATTACTGTACTTTATATGGATTATTATCGTAACAAATGCACTGATGTGGTCAAAATACACTGCTCAAAAAAATAAAGGGAACACTTAAACAACACAATGTAACTCCAAGTCAATCACACTTCTGTGAAATCAAACTGTCCACTTAGGAAGCAATACTGATTGACAATAAATTTCACATGCTGTTGTGCAAATGGAATAGACAACAGGTGGAAATTATAGGCAATTAGCAAGACACCCCCAATAAAGGACTGGTTTTGCAGGTGGTGACCACAGACCACTTCTCAGTTCCTATGCTTCCTGGCTGATGTTTTGGTCACTTTTGAATGCTGGCGGTGCTTTCACTCTAGTGGTTGCATGAGATGAAGTCTACAACCCACACAAGTGGCTCAGGTAGTGCAGCTCATCCAGGATGGCACATCAATGCGAGCTGTGGCAAGAAGGTTTGCTGTGTCTGTCAGCGTAGTGTCCAGAGCATGGAGGCGCTACCAGGAGACAGGCCAGTACATCAGGAGACGTGGAGGAGGCCGTAGGAGGGCAACAACCCAGCAGCAGGACTGCTACCTCCGCCTTTGTGCAAGGAGGAGCAGGAGGAGCACTGCCAGAGCCCTGCAAAATGACCTCCAGCAGGCCACAAATGTGCACGTGTCTGCTCAAACGGTCAGAAACAGACTCCATGAGGGTGGTATGAGGGCCCGACGTCCACACGTGGGGATGTGCTTACAGCCCAACACCGTGCAGGACGTTTGGCATTTGCCAGAGAACACCAAGATTGGCAAATTCGCCACTGGCGTCCTGTGCTCTTCACAGATGAAAGCAGGTTCACACTGAGCACGTGACAGACGTGACCGAGTCTGGAGACGCTGTGGAGAACGTTCTGCTGCCTGCAACATCCTCCAGCATGACCAGTTTGGCGGTGGGTCAGTCATGGTGTGGGGTGGCATTTCTTTGGGGGGCCGCACAGCCCTCCATGTGCTCGCCAGTGGTAGCCTGACTGCCATTAGGTACCGAGATGAGATCCTCAGACCCCTTGTGAGACCATATGCTGGTGCGGTTGGCCCTGGGTTCCTCCTAATGCAAGACAATGCTAGACCTCATGTGGCTGGAGTGTGTCAGCAGTTCCTGCAAGAGGAAGGCATTGATGCTATGGACTGGCCCGCCCGTTCCCCAAACCTGAATCCAATTGAGCACATCAGGGACATCATGTCTCGCTCCATCCACCAACGCCACGTTGCACCACAGACTGTCCAGGAGTTGGCGGATGCTTTAGTCCAGGTCTGGGAGGAGATCCCTCAGGAGACCATCTGCCACCTCATCAGGAGCATGCCCAGGCGTTGTAGGGAGGTCATACAGGCACGTGAAGGCCACACACACTACTGAGCCTCATTTTGACTTGTTTTAAGGACATTACATCAAAGTTGGATCAGCTTGTAGTGTGGTTTTCCACTTTAATTTTGAGGGTGACTCCAAATCCAGACCTCCATGGGTTGATAAATGTGATTTCCATTGATAATTTTTGTGTGATTTTGTTGTCAGCACATTCAACTATGTAAAGAAAAAAGTATTTAATAAGATTATTTCATTCATTCAGATCTAGGATGTGTTATTTTAGTGTTCCCTTTATGTCAATATATTTACATAAAAAAATGTCATTATTACTCTCACAATTTCACGCATTTTCAACATACAGTATATACTCTGCCCCCACCACCCAACAGACTCTTACCCTGCCCCCACCACCCAACAGACTCTTACCCTGCCCCCACCACCCAACAGACTCTTACCCTGCCCCCACCCGCCAACAGACTCTTACCCTGCCCCCACCAGCCAACAGACTCTTACCCTGCCCCCACCAGCTAACAGACTCTTACCCTGCCCCCACCACCCAACAGACTCTTACCCTGCCCCCACCACCCAACAGACTCTTACCCTGCCCCCACCACCACCACCCAACAGACTCTTACCCTGCCCCCACCACCCAACAGACTCTTACCCTGCCCCCACCACCCAACAGACTCTTACCCTGCCCCCACCACCCAACAGACTCTTACCCTGCCCCCACCCGCCAACAGACTCTTACCCTGCCCCCACCAGCCAACAGACTCTTACCCTGCCCCCACCAGCTAACAGACTCTTACCCTGCCCCCACCACCCAACAGACTCTTACCCTGCCCCCACCACCCAACAGACTCTTACCCTGCCCCCACCACCCAACAGACTCTTACCCTGCCCCCACCACCCAACGGACTCTTACCCTGCCCCCACCACCCAACGGACTCTTACCCTGCCCCCACCACCCAACGGACTCTTACCCTGCCCCCACCACCCAACGGACTCTTACCCTGCCTCCACCACCCAACGGACTCTTACCCTGCCCCCACCACCACCCAACGGACTCTTACCCTGCCCCCACCACCACCCAACATACTCTTACCCTGCCCCCACCACCACCCAACGGACTCTTACCCTGCCCCCACCACCACCCAACATACTCTTACCCTGCCCCCACCACCACCCAACAGACTCTTACCCTGCCCCCACCACCACCCAACAGACTCTTACCCTGCCCCCACCACCACCCAACAGACTCTTACCCTGCCCCCACCACCACCCAACAGACTCTTACCCTGCCCCCACCACCACCCAACAGACTCTTACCCTGCCCCCACCACCACCCAACAGACTCTTACCCTGCCCCCACCACCACCCAACAGACTCTTACCCTGCCCCCACCCCAACCCAACAGACTCTTACCCTGCCCCCATTACCCTAATCCCCACCACCCAACAGACTCTTACCCTGCCCCCACCACCCAACAGACTCTTACCCTGCCCCCACCCGCCAACAGACTCTTACCCTGCCCCCACCAGCCAACAGACTCTTACCCTGCCCCCACCAGCCAACAGACTCTTACCCTGCCCCCACCAGCCAACAGACTCTTACCCTGCCCCCACCACCCAACAGACTCTTACCCTGCCCCCACCACCACCACCCAGCAGACTCTTACCCTGCCCCCACCACCCAACAGACTCTTACCCTGCCCCCACCACCCAACAGACTCTTACCCTGCCCCCACCACCACCACCCAACAGACTCTTACCCTGCCCCCACCACCCAACAGACTCTTACCCTGCCCCCACCACCATAACAGACTCTTACCCTGCCCCCACCACCATAACAGACTCTTACCCTGCCCCCACCACCCAACAGACTCTTACCCTGCCCCCACCAGCCAACAGACTCTTACCCTGCCCCCACCAGCCAACAGACTCTTACCCTGCCCCCACCACCCAACAGACTCTTACCCTGCCCCCACCACCACCACCCAGCAGACTCTTACCCTGCCCCCACCACCCAACAGACTCTTACCCTGCCCCCACCACCCAACAGACTCTTACCCTGCCCCCACCACCACCACCCAACAGACTCTTACCCTGCCCCCACCACCCAACAGACTCTTACCCTGCCCCCACCACCATAACAGACTCTTACCCTGCCCCCACCACCCAACAGACTCTTACCCTGCCCCCACCACCCAACGGACTCTTACCCTGCCCCCACCACCCAACGGACTCTTACCCTGCCCCCACCACCCAACGGACTCTTACCCTGCCCCCACCACCCAACGGACTCTTGCCCTGCCTCCACCACCCAACGTACTCTTACCCTGCCCCCACCACCACCCAACGGACTCTTACCCTGCCCCCACCACCACCCAACATACTCTTACCCTGCCCCCACCACCACCCAACGGACTCTTACCCTGCCCCCACCACCACCCAACAGACTCTTACCCTGCCCCCACCACCACCCAACATACTCTTACCCTGCCCCCACCACCACCCAACAGACTCTTACCCTGCCCCCACCACCACCCAACAGACTCTTACCCTGCCCCCACCACCACCCAACAGACTCTTACCCTGCCCCCACCACCACCCAACAGACTCTTACCCTGCCCCCACCACCACCCAACAGACTCTTACCCTGCCCCCACCACCACCCAACAGACTCTTACCCTGCCCCCACCACCACCCAACGGACTCTTACCCTGCCCCCATTACCCTAATCCCCACCACCCAACAGACTCTTACCCTGCCCCCACCACCCAACAGACTCTTACCCTGCCCCCACTAACCAACAGACTCTTACCCTGCCCCCACCACCCAACGGACTCTTACCCTGCCCCCACCACCCAACGGACTCTTACCCTGCCTCCACCACCCAACGGACTCTTACCCTGCCCCCACCACCACCCAACGGACTCTTACCCTGCCCCCACCACCACCCAACATACTCTTACCCTGCCCCCACCACCACCCAACGGACTCTTACCCTGCCCCCACCACCACCCAACATACTCTTACCCTGCCCCCACCACCACCCAACAGACTCTTACCCTGCCCCCACCACCACCCAACAGACTCTTACCCTGCCCCCACCACCACCCAACAGACTCTTACCCTGCCCCCACCACCACCCAACAGACTCTTACCCTGCCCCCACCACCACCCAACAGACTCTTACCCTGCCCCCACCACCACCCAACGGACTCTTACCCTGCCCCCATTACCCTAATCCCCACCACCCAACAGACTCTTACCCTGCCCCCACCACCCAACAGACTCTTACCCTGCCCCCACCACCCAACAGACTCTTACCCTGCCCCCACCACCACCCAACAGACTCTTAACCTGCCCCCACCACCCAATGGACTCTTACCCTGCCCCCACCACCCAACAGACTCTTACCCTGCCCCCACCACCCAACAGACTCTTACCCTGCCCCCACCACCCAACAGACTCTTACCCTGCCCCCACCACCCAACAGACTCTTACCCTGCCCCCACCACCCAACAGACTCTTACCCTGCCTCCACCACCCAACAGACTCTTACCCTGCCCCCACCACCCAACGGACTCTTACCCTGCCCCCACTACCACCCAACGGACTCTTACCCTGCCCCCACCACCCAACAGACTCTTACCCTGCCCCCACCACCCAACAGACTCTTACCCTGCCCCCACCACACAACGGACTCTTACCTGCCCCCACCCCCCAGCGGACTCTTACCCTGCCCCCACCACCCAACAGACTCTTACCCTGCCCCCACCACCCAACAGACTCTTACCCTGCCCCCACCACCAAACAGACTCTTACCCTGCCCCCACCACCCAACAGACTCTTACCCTGCCCCCACCACCCAACAGACTCTTACCCTGCCTCCACCACCCAACAGACTCTTACCCTGCCCCCACCACCCAACGGACTCTTACCCTGCCCCCACTACCACCCAACAGACTCTTACCCTGCCCCCACCACCAAACAGACTCTTACCCTGCCCCCACCACCCAACAGACTCTTACCCTGCCCCCACCACCCAACAGACTCTTACCCTGCCTCCACCACCCAACAGACTCTTACCCTGCCCCCACCACCCAACAGACTCTTACCCTGCCCCCACCACACAACGGACTCTTACCTGCCCCCACCCCCCAGCGGACTCTTACCCTGCCCCCACCACCCAACAGACTCTTACCCTGCCCCCACCACCCAACATACTCTTACCCTGCCCCCACCACCCAACAGACTCTTACCCTGCCCCCCCACCACCCAACAGACTCTTACCCTGCCCCCACCTGCGCTGTTGGAGCCCAAAGCATATGATTTTGTGTCCCTCTCCATGTGACTAATAAACTCATCTAATCTAATTAACGATGGGATTTTAAAGTGTTTTCTAAAATTGATTATTATAATATTATTATTATTATTATTATTATTATTAATAGTAGCATCATAAATAATGTTATTTTGTATTACTGTTTTTACCATGACAACTGTCTAGCATTACTTTTCATGCTGTTAACAAATGTCAGTGCTATAATATTATTTGTGCTATAAAGGCGGTTGACTTTATTGCTTTTTTCATATTGTTAAACAACATTCTAAGTCACAATACATTCCTTTTAATTGACATGTACAACATGTATTTGACAGGGATACTGCACATCAATCAACATTTCTGTAAATGTGCCAGATTTAGCTGTAGTCCCTGGGCAGGTAGATACACATAGAAAAATACAACGTTATAAAACATTTAGTAAAACATTGTGTATAGATGGGGGCTGATTGGTCCTTCAGCCACTCTCAAGTCATTGGTAAAGGGGAGAGAGGTTGAACAGCTCCTTATATGTCCTTCAGCCACTCTCAAGTCATTGGTAAAGGGGAGAGAGGTGGAACAGCTCCTTATATGTCCTTCAGCCACTCTCAAGTCATTGGTAAAGGGGTGAGAGGTTGAACAGCTCCTTATATGTCCTTCAGCCACTCTCAAGTCATTGGTAAAGGGGTGATAGGTTGAGCAGCTCCTTATGTCTGTCAATGGTCAATGTGCTCTCACTGAGAAAACTGCTGATAGACTGAGGTGGTTGTGTTGATATCCAGCCCCTCTCATTAACCTCTATCAGGCCAACACTGTACAATATATTCATAAAATACATTTCTGTGGTTTTAAGTTGAATGCCAAATTCTCAGAGCCATTTTCCCGGACACATTCACAGTGAGTATGCAAATACAGTAAGTAAATTCCAATAACATCACAATACATGTTTACAATGCGTATATAATACATGCTTACAATGCGTATACAATGAAATTTAAAATCTAAAGTTTAAAATACACAGACATCAGGTAGGTAGGTGTGTTGGTGTGAGAGAGAGACAGAGTTGTATCAACATGTTCTGCTAGAAAAGGGTCCATACCTAGGTACCTAGTGGAGGACTAACTGACCCTCCTGCTAGATAGGGGTCCAGCTAGGTACCTAGTGGAGGACTAACTGACCCTCCTGCTAGATAGGGGTCCAGCTAGGTACCTAGTGGAGGACTAACTGACCCTCCTGCTAGATAGGGGTCCAGCTAGGTACCTAGTGGAGGACTAACTGACCCTCCTGCTAGATAGGGGTCCAGCTAGGTACCTAGTGGAGGACTAACTGATCCTCCTGCTAGATAGGGGTCCAGCTAGGTACCTAGTGGAGGACTAACTGACCCTCCTGCTAGATAGGGGTCCAGCTAGGTACCTAGTGGAGGACTAACTGACCCTCCTGCTAGATAGGGGTCCAGCTAGGTACCTAGTGGAGGACTAACTGACCCTCCTGCTAGATAGGGGTCCAGCTAGGTACCTAGTGGAGGACTAACTGACCCTCCTGCTAGATAGGGGTCCAGCTAGGTACAGTGAGGGAAAAAAGTATTTGATCCCCTGCTGATTTTGTACTTTTGCCCACTGACAAAGAAATGATCAGTCTATAATTTGAATGGTAGGTATATTTGAACAGTGAGATACAGAATAACAACAACAAAATCCAGAAAAACGCATGTGAAAAATGTTATAAATTGATTTGCATTGTAATGAGGGAAATAAGTATTTGACCCCCTCTCAATCAGAAAGATTTCTGGCTCCCAGGTGTCTTTTATACATGTAACGAGCTGAGATTAGGAGCACACTCTTAAAGGGAGTGCTCCAAATCTCAGCTTGTTACCTGTATAAAAGACACCTGTCCCCAGAAGCAATCAATCAATCAGATTCCACCATGGCCAAGACCCAAGACCAAAGAGCTCTCCAACGATGTCAGGGACAAGATTGTAGACCTACACAAGGCTGGAATGGGCTACAAGACCATCGCCAAGCAGATTGGTGAGAAGGTGGCAACAGATGGTGCGACTATTCGCAAATGGAAGAAACACAAAAGAACTGTCAATCTCCCTCTGCCTGGGGCTCCATGCAACTCACCTCGTGGAGTTGCAATGATCATGAGAATGGTGAGGAATCAGCCCAGAACTACACGTGAGGATCTTGTCTATGATCTCAAGGCAGCTGGGACCATAGTCAACAAGAAAACAATTGGTAACACACTACGCCGTGAAGGACTGAAATCCTGCAGCGCCCGCAAGGTCCCCCTGCTCAAGAAAGCACATATACAGGGCCGTCTGAAGTTTGCCAATGAACATCTGAATGATTCAGAGGAGAACTGGGTGAAAGTGTTGTGGTCAGGTGAGACCAAAATCGAGCTCTTTGGCATCAACTCAACTCGCCGTGTTTGGAGGAGGAGGAATGCTGCCTATGACCCCAAGAACACCATCCCCACCGTCAAACATGGAGGTGGAAACATTATGCTTTGGGGGTGTTTTTCTGCTAAGGGGACAGGACAACTTTACCGCATCAAAGGGATGATGGACGGGGCCATGTACCGTCAAATCTTGGGTGAGAACCTCCTTCCCTCAGCCAGGGCATTGAAAATGGGTCATGGATGGGTATTCCAGCATGACAGTGACCCAAAACACACGGCCAAGGCAACAAAGGAGTGGCTCAAGAAGAAACACATTAAGGTCCTGGAGTGGCCTAGCCAGTCTCCAGACCTTAATCCCATAGAAAATCTATGGAGGGAGCTGAAGGTTCGAGTTGCCAAACGTCAGCCTCGAAACCTTAATGACTTGGAGAAGATCTGCAAAGAGGAGTGGGACAAAATCCCTCCTGAGATGTGTACAAACCTGGTGGCCAACTACAACAAACGTCTGACCTCTGTGATTGCCAACAAGGGTTTTGCCACCAAGTACTAAGTCATGTTTTGCAGAGGGGTCAAATACTTATTTCCCTCATTAAAATGCAAATCAATTTATAACATTTTTGACATGCGTTTTTCTGGATTTTTTTGTTGTTATTCTGTCTCACACTGTTCAAATAAACCTACCATTAAAATTATAGACTGATCATTTCTTTGTCAGTGGGCAAACGTACAAAATCAGCAGGGGATCAAATACTTTTTTCTCTCACTGTATATGATGTTACATTGAACTAATCACACTTATTAAAGACCAACTCACAGACTCATAAATACATTCCATTCCTCTTCATTTCATTTATTGAAAATGTATTTGACCGGGATGCTGCACATCAATCAACATTTCTGTAAATGTGTCAGATTTAGCCAGCTAGCTAGTTTCCAACTGTAGTCCCTGGGCAGGTAGATACAAAATAAAATGGCCCTAGCACTAACACACCCGATACAAAAAAATCAAGGGCTTGATGATAAAGTTAATTAGTTGAATCTAAGGTGTTAGTTCTAGGACCAAAAGCTAAAACATGCACCTCCTGGGGGCCCTGGAGGAGAGCTTTGAAAAAGGATGAGCCAGAATAACATGATTCAAATTAACACATTTTTGTAGGCCTACATCAGCTGTACAACGTGAGTGGGTGCGGCACAGGTGGCTGGTGGATCTTCAATTGGGGAGGACAGAATGAATGGAATGGTATCAAACACATCAGACATATGGTTTCTATTCCTTTCACTCCATTCCAGCCATTTTTAAATCAACCGTCCTCCCTTCACCAGCCTCCTGTGGTGTGTGGGGCCTATTTCACCTAGAATAATGCCATTCAAAATGTTTCCTAGGCTGCGCGTACACAGGCAGCACAATTCTGATATTTTGACCAATCACATCAGATCTTTTCACATCGGATCTTTTTCAGAGCTTATCTGATTGGTCAAAAGACCAATGAGTGAAAAAAATAATATATATATAATTGGGCTTCCTGTGAAAACACAGCCATGGTACTTTACAGTAATCCAGTCCACCAGATTTCCAACTGTACCTTTAACATTTCCAACATCCAAGACACCCAGGTAATTTGCCAAATTAATTTCTCAATGTCGGTCTGGAATTCTCTTCCTCGCGAACTAATTAAAAGCGCAATATGTAGCTTTGTGGGCGACCCGACCAAAATTCACGTCAGTTATAGATCTGTCTTCTGGTTGAAAGCCAGTCTGATACGTGTGCTATTTCTCTGCTTCACGTCCGTAACTTTAGTTTAGGCATTTTTTTTACTCTCGGTTTTGTTTTAGCTTCAAACAGCTGAAACTAAATAAAAACATGGGTTTTATTGAAAATATATTTCAGTGGTTCAGATGGTGCAATGATTCTCTATACTCTGCATGACTTGTTTAGATGAACCATCTGAAATCTAGCGACCATGCAAATGGTGGAGCTATTTCTGCATATTGCGTCTTAGACTGCAATTACCAGAATGCTTTGCGACAGGAAGTGGAAGTGAGAACGAAAACGCTCCACTTATGAGCAAGTGACAAGTGATAAGCCTGGCTTTCGCTAGCAACTTTCTTTGATAGTTTTGTAGAATCTAAAGTGGTCAAATGTAACGTCAAGTATTATTCAAATAAGCTTTCATATTACAACCGTCGTCCCGAGTCATTACTTTAAAGATAGTTATTCCATAGCGCCTTTAAATTTCTCATAGTACTTTTACAGTAATCCAGTCTACCAGATTCCCCACTGAACATTACCAACATCCATCTTCTCGATGAGATAATATGTGATCCTCATCATCACTGGGACTGTATCTACATAAAGACCAACAGGTCCCTTTAAGAGTCTGCATGGCAGGCCAGCAGTGGACAGAATTCTGGACAGAGCTCTATAAAGAGAGAGAGAGATAATTAATACAGACAGACTGGGAATTAATATAGACAGACAGACAAAAACATACTGACGGACCGACCGACCGAACAACCGACACACAGACCAACAGAAAAATCGCTATAGATATATAGTGTACAGTCGTGGTCAAAAGTTTTTAGAATGACACAAATATTAAATTTTCACAACGTCTGCTGCCTCAGTTTTTATGATGGCAATTTGCATATACTCCAGAATGTTATGAAGAGTGATCAGATTAATTGCAATTAATTGCAAAGTCCCTCTTTGCCATAAAAATGAACTTAATCCCCAAAAAAACATTTCCACTGCATTTCAACCCTGCCACAAAAGGACCAGCTGACATCATGTGAGTGATTCTCTCGTTAACACAGGTGAGAGTGTTGACGAGGACAAGGCTGGAGATCACTCTGTCATGCTGATTGAGTTAGAATAACAGACTGGAAGCTTTAAAAGGAGGGTGGTGCTTGAAATCA
The DNA here is from genome assembly GCF_964263955.1 of Coregonus lavaretus. Classification (NCBI taxonomy): domain Eukaryota; kingdom Metazoa; phylum Chordata; class Actinopteri; order Salmoniformes; family Salmonidae; genus Coregonus; species Coregonus lavaretus. The sequence continues at coordinate 204,568 of NW_028161407.1, forward strand.
TTGTTCTTCCTCTGTTAACCATGGTTACCTGAAAGGAAACATGTGCCATCATCATTGCTTTGCACAAAAAGGGCTTCACAGGCAAGGATATTGCTGCTAGCAAGATTGCACCTAAATCAACCATTTATCGGATCATAAAGAACTTAAAGGAGAGAGGTTCAATTGTTGTGAAGAAGGCTTCAGGGCGCCCAAGAAAGTCCAGCAAGCGCCAGGACCGTCTCCTAAAGTTGATTCAGCTGCGGGATCGGGGCACCACCAGTGCAGAGCTTGCTCAGGAATGGCAGCAGGCAGATGTGAGTGCATCTGCACGCACAGTGAGGCAAAGTCTTTTGGAGAATGGCCTGGTGTCAAGAAGGGCAGCGAGGAAGCCACTTCTCTCCAGGAAAAACATCAGGGACTGACTGATATTCTGCAAAAGGTACAGGGATTGGACTGCTGAGGACTGGGGTAAAGTCATTTTCTCTGATGAATCCCCTTTCCGATTGTTTGGGGCATCCGGAAAAAAGCTTGTCCGGAGAAGACAAGGTGCGCGCTACCATCAGTCCTGTGTCATGCCAACAGTAAAGCATCCTGAGACCATTCATGTGTGGGGTTGCTTCTCAGCCAAGGTAGTGGGCTCACTCACAATTTTGCCTAATAACACAGCCATGAATAAAGAATGGTACCAACACATCCTCAGAGAGCAACTTCTCCCAACCATCCAAGAACAGTTTGGTGACGAACAATGCCTTTTCCAGCATGATGGAGCACCTTGCCATAAGGCAAAAGTGATAACTAAGTGGCTCGGGGAACAAAACATCTGAGTTTTGGGTCCATGGCCAGGAAACTCCCCAGACCTTAATCCCATTGAGAATTTGTGGTCAATCCTCAAGAGGCAGGTGGACAAACAAAAACCCACAAATTCTGACAAACTCCAAGGACTCTAAGATAACCTGCCTAAATGACTACTGACCCGTAGCACTGACGTCTGTAGCCATGAAGTGCTTTGAAAGGCTGGTCATGGCTCACATCAACAGCATTATCCCAGAAACCCTAGACCCACTCCAATTTGCATACCGCCCCAACAGATCCACAGATGATGCAATCTCTATTGCACTCCACACTGCCCTTTCCCACCTGGACAAGAGGAACACCTACGTGAGAATGCTATTCATTGACTACAGCTCAGCATTCAACACCATAGTGCCCTCTAAGCTCATCACTAAGCTAAGGATCCTGGGACTAAACACCTCCCTCTGCAACTGGATCCTGGACTTCCTGACGGGCCGCCCCCAGGTGGTAAGGGTAGGTAACAACACATCTGCCACACTGATCCTCAACACGGGGGCCCCTCAGGGGTGCGTGCTCAGTCCCCTCCTGTACTCTCTGTTCACCCATGACTGCATGGCCAGGCACGACTCCAACACCATCATTAAGTTTGCCGATGACACAACAGTGGTAGGCCTGATCACCGACAACGATGAGACAGCCTATAGGGAGGAGGTCAGAGACCTGGCCGTGTGGTGCCAGGACAACAACCTCTCCCTCAACGTGACCAAGACAAAGGAGATGATTGTGGACTACAGGAAAAAAAAGAGGACTGAGCACGCCCCCATTCTCATCGACGGGGCTGTAGTGGAACAGGTTGAGAGCTTCAAGTTCCTTGGTGTCCACATCACCAACGAACTATCATGGTCCAAACACACCAAGACAGTTGTGAAGAGGGCACGACAAAGCCTGAGGAGATTGAAAAGATTTGGCATGGGTCCTCAGATCCTCAAAAAATTCTACAGCTGCACCATCGAGAGCATCCTGACTGGTTGCATCACCGCCTGGTATGGCAACTGCTTGGCCTCCGACCGCAAGGCAATACAGAGGGTAGTGTGTACGGCCCAGTACATCACTGGGGCCAAGCTTCCTGCCATCCAGGACCTCTATACCAGGCGGTGTCAGAGGAAGGCCCTCAAAATTGTCAAAGACTCCAGCCACCCTAGTCATAAACTGTTCTCTCTGCTACCGCACAGCAAGCGGTACCGGAGTGCCAAGTCTAGGTCCAAAAGACTTCTCAACAGCTTCTACCCCCAAGCCATAAGACTCCTGAACAGCTAATCATGGCTACCCAGACTATTTGCACTGCCCCCCCACCCCATCCTTTTTACGCTGCTGCTACTCTGTTAATGATTTATGCATAGTCACTTTAACTCTACCCACATGTACATATTACCTCAACTACCTCAACTAGCCGGTGCCCCCGCACATTGACTCTGCACCGGTACCCCCCTGTATATATAGCCTCCCTACTGTTATTTTATTTTACTTCTGCTCTTTTTTTCTCAACACTTTTTTTGTTGTTGTTTTATTTTTACTTTTTTTGTAAAAAATAAATGCACTGTTGGTTAAGGGCTGTAAGTAAGTATTTCACTGTAATGTCTGCACCTGTTGTATTCGGCGCATGTGACCAATAAAATTTGATTTGATTTGATTATGCAAGAATGGCCTGCCATCAGTCAGGATGTGACCCAGACGTTAATTGACAGCATGCCAGGGCGGATTGCAGAGGTCTTGAAAAAGAAGGGTCAACACTGCAAATATGCAGGCTATGCATGGTCACACTACCCTGATAGAAGACTGTAGAATACAGTAACACACCGCCAGCATGGTCACACTACCCATGTCACCCTATGTATTCCTTATGTATGCCTATGTAGTCTCTATGTATCCCTTATGGCTTGTAATGTAGCCTTTATGTATTGGCCGCCCGGCCAAACTGAGCAATCTGGGGAGAAGGGCCTTGGTCAGGGAGGTGACCAAGAACCCGATGGTCACTCTGACAGAGCTCCAGAGTTCCTCTGTGGAGATGGGAGAACCTTCCAGAAGGACTCCACCAATCAGGCCTTTATGGTAGAATGGCCAGATGGAAGCCACTCCTCAGTAAAATGCACGACAGGACTTTCAGATCATGAGAAACAAGATTCCCAAGCGTCACGTCTGGAGGAAACCTGTGGGATGTTTTTCAGCAGCAGGAACTGGGAGACTAGTCAGGATCGAGGGAAAGACGACAGGAGCAAAGTACAGAGAAATCCTTGATGAAAACCTGCTCCAGAGGACCTCAGAATGGGGCGGTTCACCTTCCAAACAGTACAACGACCCTAAGCACACAGACAAGACAACGCAGGAGTGGCTTCAGGGACAAGTCTTGGAGTGTCCTTGAGTGGCCCAGCCAGAGCCCAGACTTGAACCCGATCGAACATCTCTGGAGAGACCTGAAAATAGCTGTGCAGCGACGCTCCCCATCCAACCTGACAGAGCTTGAGAGGATCTGCAGAGAAGAATGGGAGAAACTCCCCAAACACAGGTGTGCCAAGCTTGTAGCGTCATACCCAAGGCTGCAATCGCTGCCAAAGGTGCTTCAACATACTACTGAGTAAAGGGTCTGAATACTTACTGTCAGGTCCATAGATATTTGGACATTGACCAAGTTATTAGTAGTTCAGCTGTCTACCACAGCATGTTGGAGTTGACATTTTGAATAATGAATATGAACTGAAAAGTAATTGGACAATTGGCTGCTCAGCTGTTCCATGACCAGGTGTGTGTTATTCCCACATTAGTTCATTTACAAGGAAGCAGATAAAAAGGTCTAGAGTTGATTTCAAGTTTCAGGCATTTGCATTTGGAATCTGTTGCCGTTAACCCTCAATATGAAGTCCAAAGAGCTGTCACTGCCAGTGAAGCAAGACATCATAAAGCTGAAAAAGTAAAACAAACCCATCAGAGAGATGGCAAAAACATTAGGTGTGGCCAATTCCACAAGCTTCCCACAATAAATTGGGTGAATTTTGGTCCATTCCTCCTGACAGAGCTGGTGTAACTTGCTCACACACACTTTTTCAGTTCTGCCCACACATGTTCTATAGTATCGAGGTCAGGGCTTTGTGATGGCCACTCAAATACCTTGACTTTGTTGTCCTTAAGCCATTTTTGGCACAACTTTGGAAGTATGCTTGGGGTCATTGTCCATTTGGAAGACCCATTTGCGACCAAGCTATAACTTCCTGACTGATGTCTTGAGATGTTGCTTCAATATATCCACATCATTTTCCTTCCTCATGATGCCATCTATTTTGTGAAGTGCACCAGTCCCTCCTGCAGCAAAGCACCCCCACAGCATGATGCCGCCACCCCCTTGCTTCACGGTTGGGATGGTGTTCTTCGGCTTGCAAGCTACCCCCTTTTTCCTCCAAACATAACGATGGCATTATGGCCAAACAGTTATACATTTGTTTAATCAGACCAGAGGATATTTCTCATAAAAGTACGATCTTTGTCCCCATGTGCAGTTGCAAACCGTAGTCTGGCTTTTTTATGGCAGTTTTGGAGCAGTGGCTTCTTCCTTGCTAAGCGGCCTTTCAGGTTATGTCGAAATAGGACTCGTTTTACTGTGGATATAAATACTTTTGTACCTGTTTCCTCCAGCATCTTCACAAGGTCCTTTGCTGTTGTTCTGGGATTGATTTGCACTTTTCGCACCAAAGTACGTTAATCTCTAGGAAACAGAACGCGTCTCCTTCCTGAGCAGTATGACGGCTGCGTGGTCCCATGGTGTTTATACTTGCGTACTATTGTTTGAACAGATGAACGTGGTACCTTCAGGCATTAGGAAATTGCTCCCAAGGATGAACCAGACTTGTGGAGGTCTACAATTATTTTTCTGAGGTCTTTTGATTTTCCCATGATGTCAAACAAAGAGGCACTGAGTTTGAAGGTAGGCCTTGAAATACCTCCACAGGTACACCTTGACTCAAATGATGTCAATTAGCCTATCAGAAGCTTCTAAAGCCATGACATCATTTTCTGGAATTTTCCAAGCTGTTTAAAGGCACAGTGAACTTACTGTATGTAAACTTCTGACCCACTGGAATTGTGATACAGTGAATTATAAGTGAAATTATATGTCTGTAAACAATTGTTGGAAAAATTACTTGTGTCATGCACAAAGTAGATGTCCTAACCGACTTGCCAAAACTATAGTTTGTTAACAAAGAATGTGTGGAGTGGTTGAAAAACTACTTTTAATGACTCCAACCTAAGTGTATGTAAACTTCCGACTTTAACTGTAGTCTATGTATCCCTTATGTCTTCTAATGTAGTCTATGTCTTCTAATGTAGTCTATGTATCCCTTATGGCTTCTAATGTAGTCTATGTATTCCTTATGGCTTCTAATGTAGTCTATGTATCCCTTATGGCTTCTAATGTAGTCTATGTATCCCTTATGGCTTCTAATGTAGTCTATGTATCCCTTATGGCTTCTAATGTAGTCTATGTATTCCTTATGTCTTCTAATGTAGTCTATGTATCCCTTATGGCTTCTAATGTAGTCTATGTATCCCTTATGGCTTCTAATGTAGTCTATGTATTCCTTATGGCTTCTAATGTAGTCTATGTATTCCTTATGGCTTCTAATGTAGTCTATGTATCCCTTATGGCTTCTAATGTAGTCTATGTATCCCTTATGGGTTCTAATGTAGTCTATGTATCCCTTATGGCTTCTAATGTAGTCTATGTCTTCTAATGTAGTCTATGTATCCCTTATGGCTTCTAATGTAGTCTATGTATCCCTTATGGCTTCTAATGTAGTCTATGTATCCCTTATGGCTTCTAATGTAGTCTATGTATCCCTTATGGCTTCTAATGTAGTCTATGGCTTCTAATGTAGTCTATGTATTCCTTATGTCTTTTAATGTAGTATATGTATCCCTTACTGCTTCTAATGTAGTCTATGTATTCCTTATGTCTTTTAATGTAGTATATGTATCCCTTATGGCTTCTAATGTAGTCTATGTATCCCTTATGTCTTCTAATGTAGTCTATGTATCCCTTATGTCTTCTAATGTAGTCTATGTATTCCTTATGGCTTCTAATGTAGTCTATGTATCCCTTATGGCTTCTAATGTAGTCTATGTCTTCTAATGTAGTCTATGTATTCCTTATGTCTTCTAATGTAGTCTATGTATCCCTTATGTCTTCTAATGTAGTCTATGTATTCCTTATGGCTTCTAATGTAGTCTATGTATCCCTTATGGCTTCTAATGTAGTCTATGTATCCCTTATGGCTTCTAATGTAGTCTAGGTCTTCTAATGTAGTCTCTATGTATCCCTTATGGTTTATAATGTAGTCTCAATGTATTCTTTCTGTGTCTCTGACTGTCTGACTAACACCTGGCCTAAGTACCTGGTCTCACTATGTCTCCTTATGTAGTCTCTATGTCGTCTCTATGCCTTCCTATGTCTGTTACTAACACTGGTGTCAGGGCAGGGGAGAACAGCTACAGTCTATAAAGGGAGTCTTGCATGTTTGTGTGGGACGCTATAAAAAGTGTATACAGGATTAGCATACGGGTATAGCGTATGCAACAATAGCAGAATAGATTGTCCACAATGTGGTCACCAATGGTGTATTTATCAACACATAATTGTTGTGATGAAACAAAATAACAAGGAGATGTATTCCAGGGAGGGAGTGGTGTGCTGCGTTGTCCTTCAATAATAAAAACAACTTCATGCGACGTCCCCCCCAAAAAATATGATTGATATTATGTCGCCCTCTTGCGTCTATAAAACGTTACTCCATTCGACTTCGCGCGCCAAATGCGCATGAACCGTACGATTTTGATGTCCGCGAACAGATTCTCGCTAGACCAATAGGAACACAGTTCGCTAGACCAATAGGAACACCGTTCGCTAGACCAATAGGAACACAGTTCGCTAGACCAATAGGAACACAGTTCGAGTGCCCTCTGTAGAAGGATTACTTCCGGGCACACTGTCCGCCGCTCGCTCGTCGAGATCAAAATGTATGAAGTGGATATTTTCCGCGTTTCAAGATAGTACAATAATTTATGTCGACTTGTGCTGTTTTGAAACTTTGTCTTGTGCATTTACTACTGTCCGGGTTGTTTCGTTAGCTAGCTAGCTAGCTGGAAATCAGAGTTGCGATCTTCGTGAAAGGCACTTTCTTACCACTTGCTAAAGAAGATGTCTGCGGAAGAAGCGGCAGACAAAACAACCCCGGCCGACGCGAGTGCGGGAGATGCCGGAGAAGCCGGAGACGAGGAAGAAGAGTGGCTCTACGGAGGTAAAGAGGTGTTACAATGAATAAAACATTAGCTAAGTTGTTCGAGTTATAACTAAGCCACATGCAACTAGCTACAATTGCAAAGCGTTAGCACATTTGCTAGCTAATTAGCAAAGTAGTTACTGTAGCTAGCTAACGCATAAGCCGTGGTGCTGCATGTGTCTTGGCCTAGCTTCATTGTAAACATGCAATCAAGCCAACGTTACAGCATATCCTTCAGGATTGCACTTTGCTCAGTTTGTAGTTAGCCAGCTAGCTACCGTTATGTGGAAAATACAATGGACAGAAGCATTGGATATAACGTTAGCTAGCTAGCTACTTGCAGAATGGTTAGTTTGCATTTATCATCTGAAAGAACAAGCGTGGCTACCTTGCTAGCTATGTAAGTTATATAACTAGGTAGATATTGTAATATGTGACTTATTGTTGACCTTTAACCGTTAGTTAATGAATGGTCGTTTCCCTTCTAGATGATGATGAGAAAGCTGAGGAGGAAGAGGCCAAACTAACCGCAGCTGTCAGGTGAGTTTCCACCCGTTTGTGTCTAAACGTGTTACTGAGTTGTCTCCACTTCTCAGTTGTATTGTCTACAGGATGTGTCAGAATGTGTTGATGATATTTCCATCCTCAGTGCTCCAGTCTGAATGTGTTGATGATATTTCCATCCTCAGTGATCCAGTCTGAATGTGTTGATGATATTTCCATCCTCAGTGCTCCAGTCTGAATGTGTTGATGATATTTCCATCCTCAGTGCTCCAGTCTGAATGTGTTGATGATATTTCCATCCTCAGTGCTCCAGTCTGAATGTGTTGATGATATTTCCATCCTCGGTGCTCCAGTCTGAATGTGTTGATGATATTTCCATCCTCAGTGCTCCAGTCTGAATGTGTTGATGATATTTCCATCCTCGGTGCTCCAGTCTGAATGTGTTGATGATATTTCCATCCTCAGTGCTCCAGTCTGAATGTGTTGATGATATTTCCATCCTCAGTGCTCCAGTCTGAATGTGTTGATGATATTTCCATCCTCAGTGCTCCAGTCTGAATGTGTTGATGATATTTCCATCCTCAGTGCTCCAGTCTGAATGTGTTGATGATATTTCCATCCTCAGTGCTCCAGTCTGAATGTGTTGATGATATTTCCATCCTCAGTGCGCCAGTCTGAATGTGTTGATGATATTTCCATCCTCAGTGCTCCAGTCTGAATGTGTTGATGATATTTCCATCCTCAGTGCTCCAGTCTGAATGTGTTGATGATATTTCCATCCTCAGTGCTCCAGTCTGAATGTGTTGATGATATTTCCATCCTCAGTGCTCCAGTCTGAATGTGTTGATGATATTTCCACCCTCAGTGCGCCAGTCTGAATGTGTTGATGATATTTCCATCCTCAGTGCTCCAGTCTGAATGTGTTGATGATATTTCCATCCTCAGTGCTCCAGTCTGAATGTGTTGATGATATTTCCATCCTCAGTGCTCCAGTCTGAATGTGTTGATGATATTTCCATCCTCAGTGCTCCAGTCTGAATGTGTTGATGCTATTTCCATCCTCAGTGCTCCAGTCTGAATGTGTTGATGATATTTCCATCCTCAGTGCTCCAGTCTGAATGTGTTGATGATATTTCCATCCTCAGTGCTCCAGTCTGAATGTGTTGATGATATTTCCATCCTCAGTGCTCCAGTCTGAATGTGTTGATGATATTTCCATCCTCAGTGCTCCAGTCTGAATGTGTTGATGCTATTTCCATCCTCAGTGCTCCAGTCTGAATGTGTTGATGATATTTCCATCCTCAGTGCTCCAGTCTGAATGTGTTGATGATATTTCCATCCTCAGTGCTCCAGTCTGAATGTGTTGATGATATTTCCATCCTCAGTGCTCCAGTCTGAATGTGTTGATGATATTTCCATCCTCAGTGCTCCAGTCTGAATGTGTTGATGATATTTCCATCCTCAGTGCTCCAGTCTGAATGTGTTGATGATATTTCCATCCTCAGTGCTCCAGTCTGAATGTGTTGATGATATTTCCATCCTCAGTGCTCCAGTCTGAATGTGTTGATGATATTTCCATCCTCAGTGCTCCAGTCTGAATGTGTTGATGATATTTCCATCCTCAGTGCTCCAGTCTGAATGTGTTGATGATATTTCCATCCTCAGTGCTCCAGTCTGAATGTGTTGATGATATTTCCATCCTCAGTGCTCCAGTCTGAATGTGTTGATGATATTTCCATCCTCAGTGCTCCAGTCTGAATGTGTTGATGATATTTCCATCCTGAGTGCTCCAGTCTGAATGTGTTGATGATATTTCCATCCTCAGTGCTCCAGTCTGAATGTGTTGATGATATTTCCATCCTCAGTGCTCCAGTCTGAATGTGTTGATGATATTTCCATCCTCAGTGCTCCAGTCTGAATGTGTTGATGATATTTCCATCCTCAGTGCTCCAGTCTGAATGTGTTGATGATATTTCCATCCTCAGTGCTCCAGTCTGAATGTGTTGATGATATTTCCATCCTCAGTGCTCCAGTCTGAATGTGTTGATGATATTTCCATCCTCAGTGCTCCAGTCTGAATGTGTTGATGATATTTCCATCCTCAGTGCTCCAGTCTGAATGTGTTGATGATATTTCCATCCTCAGTGCTCCAGTCTGAATGTGTTGATGATATTTCCATCCTCAGTGCTCCAGTCTGAATGTGTTGATGATATTTCCATCCTCAGTGCTCCAGTCTGAATGTGTTGATGATATTTCCATCCTCAGTGCTCCAGTCTGAATGTGTTGATGATATTTCCATCCTCAGTGCTCCAGTCTGAATGTGTTGATGATATTTCCATCCTCAGTGCTCCAGTCTGAATGTGTTGATGATATTTCCATCCTCAGTGCTCCAGTCTGAATGTGTTGATGATATTTCCATCCTCAGTGCTCCAGTCTGAATGTGTTGATGATATTTCCATCCTCAGTGCTCCAGTCTGAATGTGTTGATGATATTTCCATCCTCAGTGCTCCAGTCTGAATGTGTTGATGATATTTCCATCCTCAGTGCTCCAGTCTGAATGTGTTGATGATATTTCCATCCTCAGTGCTCCAGTCTGAATGTGTTGATGATATTTCCATCCTCAGTGCTCCAGTCTGAATGTGTTGATGATATTTCCATCCTCAGTGCTCCAGTCTGAATGTGTTGATGATATTTCCATCCTCAGTGCTCCAGTCTGAATGTGTTGATGATATTTCCATCCTCAGTGCTCCAGTCTGAATGTGTTGATGATATTTCCATCCTCAGTGCTCCAGTCTGAATGTGTTGATGATATTTCCATCCTCAGTGCTCCAGTCTGAATGTGTTGATGATATTTCCATCCTCAGTGCTCCAGTCTGAATGTGTTGATGATATTTCCATCCTCAGTGCTCCAGTCTGAATGTGTTGATGATATTTCCATCCTCAGTGCTCCTGTCTGAATGTGTTGATGATATTTCCATCCTCAGTGCTCCAGTCTGAATGTGTTGATGATATTTCCATCCTCGGTGCTCCAGTCTGAATGTGTTGATGATATTTCCATCCTCAGTGCTCCAGTCTGAATGTGTTGATGATGTTTCCTCAGTGCTCCAGTCTGAATGTGTTGATGATATTTCCATCCTCAGTGCTCCAGTCTGAATGTGTTGATGATATTTCCATCCTCAGTGCTCCAGTCTGAATGTGTTGATGATATTTCCATCCTCAGTGCTCCAGTCTGAATGTGTTGATGATATTTCCATCCTCAGTGCTCCAGTCTGAATGTGTTGATGATATTTCCATCCTCAGTGCTCCAGTCTGAATGTGTTGATGATATTTCCATCCTCAGTGCTCCAGTCTGAATGTGTTGATGATATTTCCATCCTCAGTGCTCCAGTCTGAATGTGTTGATGATATTTCCATCCTCGGTGCTCCAGTCTGAATGTGTTGATGATATTTCCATCCTCAGTGCTCCTGCTCCAGAGTCAGATGAGGCGGTTACTACGGGCAACGGAGTGGAAGCTCAGGTAAGACCTCTGCTCCAGTCGGTCCCAAAAGGCACCCTATTCCCCTGTAGTGCACTACTTTTGACCGGAGTAGTGCACTATAAAGGGTATAGGGTGCCATTTGGGACCGATCTGCAGTGTTTCTCCTATCGTTGTATGTGCGAGGCGGGATGACTTGGGCTTTGTGTTTTTAAGTACGGCCTGGAGTTTCACTTGGTCTGGAAACACTCCAGGCTGTGCTGTGTTATGTGTGGAGGAGATGGGTTCTGATGTGGTTTCAGGTCTCTCTGTCTTTTTTTCATCTCTGTCTCTTTTTCCATCTCTCGCTCTTCTCCCCCTCTCTCTCTCAGGAGAAGGAGCCAGGAGATGATGATGACAGTGATAGCGACAGTGACGATGATGACGATGATGTTCGTGTCACCATCGGAGACATCAAGACCGGAGCCCCACAGTACACGTATGTGTCTTTTAAAGTGATAGTTCATCCTACTGTCTTTAAAGGGATAGTTCACCCTACTGTCTTTAAAGGGATATTTCACCCTGCTGTCTTTAAAGGGATCGTTCACCTGTGATGTCTTTAAAGGGATAGTTCACCCGTAATGTCTTTAAAGGGATAGTTCACCCGTGATGTCTTTAAAGGGATAGTTCACCCGTGATGTCTTTAAAGGGATAGTTCACCCGTGATGTATTTAAAGGGATAGTTCACCCGTGATGTCTTTAAAGGGATAGTTCTCCCATAATGTCTTTAAAGGGATAGTTCACCCGTAATGTCTTTAAAGGGATAGTTCACCCGTAATGTCTTTAAAGGGATAGTTCACCCGTAATGTCTAAGCCGATCTGACCTTATTATTCCCAGATAAGGGGTCTCAAGTACAACTGAGGAGCCTGAATTCATCTATTGTATTTGACAGCCTTTGACGCTGTAGCGTTGTATTGTGATGTTGTTGTTGACATGTCTGGTTTTGTTGTTGTAGAACGTATGGAGTGGCTCCTGTTAACCTGAACATAAAGACAGCAGGAGCCAGACCCTACGGAACAGGTACTGTGGTATTCCCGTCCACCACCTGTCCTATGCACTTGACTTTACATAGGCCCTACATGGAGTGGAAAATGTATCGTACAGGCTAATATATGTGTCCATTCTACCACTATGTAATGATGTGTCCCACCGCCATGTCCAGGCCAGTACTGGGAATCCATTCCCACCACCATGTATTGATATGTGTCCATTCCCACCACCATGTATTGATATGTGTCCATTCCCACCACCATGTATTGATATGTGTCCATTCCCACCACCATGTATTGATATGTGTCCATTCCCACCACCATGTATTGATATGTGTCCATTCCCACCACCATGTATTGATATGTGTCCATTCCCACCACCATGTATTGATATGTGTCCATTCCCACCACCATGTATTGATATGTGTCCATTCCCACCACCATGTATTGATATGTGTCCATTCCCACCACCATGTATTGATATGTGTCCATTCCCACCACCATGTATTGAGATGTGTCCATTCCCACCACCATGTATTGAGATGTGTCCATTCCCACCACCATGTATTGATATGTGTCCATTCCCACCACCATGTATTGATATGTGTCCATTCCCACCACCATGTATTGATATGTGTCCATTCCCACCACCATGTATTGATATGTGTCCATTCCCACCACCATGTATTGATATGTGTCCATTCCCACCACCATGTATTGATATGTGTCCATTCCCACCACCATGTATTGATATGTGTCCATTCCCACCACCATGTATTGATGTGTCCATTCCCACCACCATGTATTGATATGTGTCCATTCCCACCACCATGTATTGATATGTGTCTATTCCCACCACCATGTATTGATATGTGTCCATTCCCACCACCATGTATTGATATGTGTCCATTCCCACCACCATGTATTGAGATGTGTCCATTCCCACCACCATGTATTGATATGTGTCCATTCCCACCACCATGTATTGATATGTGTGTCTTATCCAGAGCGACTTACAGGAGCAATTAGGGTTAAGTGCCTTGCTCAAGGGCACATCGACAGATTTTTCACGTAGTCGGCTCGGGGATTAGAACCAGCGACCTTTCGGTTACTGGCACAACGCTCTTAACCACTAAGCTACCTGCTGCCACGTGTCCATTCCACCATGTCTTGATGTGTCCATTCCACCATGTCTTGACGTGTCCATTCCGCCACCATGTCTTGATGTGTCCATTCCACCATGTCTTGATGTGTCCATTCCACCATGTCTTGATGTGTCCATTCCACCATGTCTTGATGTGTCCATTCCACCATGTCTTGACGTGTCCATTCCACCATGTCTTGATGTGTCCATTCCACCATGTCTTGATGTGTCCATTCCACCATGTCTTGATGTGTCCATTCCACCATGTCTTGATGTGTCCATTCCACCATGTCTTGATGTGTCCATTCCGCCATGTCTTGATGTGTCCATTCCGCCATGTCTTGACGTGTCCATTCCACCATGTCTTGATGTGTCCATTCCACCATGTCTTGATGTGTCCATTCCACCATGTCTTGATGTGTCCATTCCGCCATGTCTTGATGTGTCCATTCCACCATGTCTTGATGTGTCCATTCCACCACCATGTATTGGGCAGTTAAGTGGAATTAGACGGTGTAACTGTAGTTGATGCTATTTTTATTGATTTACTAAATGTCTCAGTATATTTTAATACTGATATATATTATAAATGTTTTTTTCTAGTAGGGAACAAGTTGAAGGGTGTGGATCTGGAGGCCCCAGGCAACATCAATGGAGTCCCAGTACTGGAGGTGGACATGGAGTCATTCGAGGAGAAACCCTGGAGGAAACCAGGTACGTGTTACTGTGTGTTTCTGAGTGTGTGTGTGGGGTACCTTTCTGATTGGTCCAGGTTTTAGACTGAGAGTCTTGGTAGGAGTTTGTGTTATTCTGACTTTTGTAAAATGAAACCAATTGTGTGTGTGTGTCTGTGTGTGTGTGTGTGTGTGTGTAGGTGCGGACCTGTCTGACTACTTTAACTACGGGTTCAACGAGGACACGTGGAAGGCCTACTGTGACAAACAGAAGAGGCTGAGGATGGGCCTTGAGGTCGTCAACATCTCCTCCACCACCAGCAAAATCACTGTAAGATACAACATCTCCTCCACTACCAGCTAAATCACTGTAAGATACAACATCTCCTCCACTACCAGCTAAATCACTGTATGATACAACATCTCCTCCACTACCAGCTAAATCACTGTAAGACACATCTCCTCCACTACCAGCTAAATCACTGTAAGACACAACATCTCCTCCACTACCAGCTAAATCACTGTAAGATACAACATCTCCTCCACTACCAGCTAAATCACTGTAAGATACAACATCACTACCAGCTAAATCACTGTAAGACATCTGCTCCACTACCAGCTAAATCACTGTAAGACACATATCCTCCACTACCAGCTAAATCACTGTAAGATACAACATCACTACCAGCTAAATCACTGTATGATACAACATCTCCTCCACTACCAGCTAAATCACTGTATGATACAACATCTCCTCCACTACCAGCTAAATCACTGTAAGATACAACATCTCCTCCACTACCAGCAAAATCACTGTAAGACACATCTCCTCCACTACCAGCTAAATCACTGTATGATACAACATCTCCTCCACTACCAGCTAAATCACTGTATGATACAACATCTCCTCCACTACCAGCTAAATCACTGTAAGACACATCTCCTCCACTACCAGCTAAATCACTGTAAGACACAACATCTCCTCCACTACCAGCTAAATCACTGTAAGATACAACATCTCCTCCACTACCAGCTAAATCACTGTAAGATACAACATCACTACCAGCTAAATCACTGTAAGACATCTGCTCCACTACCAGCTAAATCACTGTAAGACACATATCCTCCACTACCAGCTAAATCACTGTAAGATACAACATCACTACCAGCTAAATCACTGTATGATACAACATCTCCTCCACTACCAGCTAAATCACTGTAAGATACAACATCTCCTCCACTACCAGCTAAATCACTGTAAGACACATCTGCTCCACTACCAGCTAAATCACTGTAAGATACAACATCTCCTCCACTACCAGCTAAATCACTGTATGACACAACATCTCCTCCACTACCAGCTAAATCACTGTAAGACACATCTGCTCCACTACCAGCTAAATCACTGTAAGATACAACATCTCCTCCACTACCAGCTAAATCACTGTATGACACAACATCTCCTCCACTACCAGCTAAATCACTGTAAGACACATCTGCTCCACTACCAGCTAAATCACTGTAAGATACAACATCTCCTCCACTACCAGCTAAATCACTGTAAGACACAACATCACTACCAGCTAAATCACTGTAAGACACATCTCCTCCACTACCAGCTAAATCACTGTAAGACACAACATATCCTCCACTACCAGCTAAATCACTGTAAGACACATCTCCTCCACTACCAGCTAAATCACTGTAAGACACATCTCCTCCACTACCAGCTAAATCACTGTATGATACAACATCTCCTCCACTACCAGCTAAATCACTGTAAGACACATCTCCTCCACTACCAGCTAAATCACTGTAAGACACATCTCCTCCACTACCAGCTAAATCACTGTATGATACAACATCTCCTCCACTACCAGCTAAATCACTAAGACACAACATCTCCTCCACTACCAGCTAAATCACTGTAAGACACAACATCTCCTCCACTACCAGCTAAATCACTGTAAGACACAACATCTCCTCCACTACCAGCTAAATCACTGTAAGTCACAACATCTCCTCCACTACCAGCTAAATCACTGTAAGACACATCTCCTCCACTACCAGCTAAATCACTGTATGATACAACATCTCCTCCACTACCAGCTAAATCACTGTAAGACACATCTCCTCCACTACCAGCTAAATCACTGTATGATACAACATCTCCTCCACTACCAGCTAAATCACTGTAAGACACATCTCCTCCACTACCAGCTAAATCACTGTAAGACACAACATCTCCTCCACTACCAGCTAAATCACTGTATGATACAACATCTCCTCCACTACCAGCTAAATCACTGTAAGACACATCTCCTCCACTACCAGCTAAATCACTGTAAGACACAACATCTCCTTCATATCAACAAACCGCTCGCCCACACGACGCCATACACGTGGTCTGCTGTTCTGAGACCGGTTGGACGCACTGCCAAATTCTCTAAAGCAACGTTGGAGGCGGCTTATGGTAGAGAAATGAACATTCAATTCTCTGGCAACAGCTCTGGTGGACATTGCTGCGGTCAGCATGCCAATTGCATGCTCCCTCAAAACATAAGACATCTGTGGCATTGTGTTGTGTGACAAAACTGCACATTTTAGAGTGGCCTTTTGTCCCCTGCACAAGGTGCACCTGTGTAATGATCATGCTGTTTAATCAGCCACACCTGTCAGGTGGATGGATTATCTTAGCAAAGGAGAAATGCTCACTAACAGGGATGTAAACAAATTTGTGCACAACATTTGAGAGAAATAAGCTTTTTGTGCACACGGAAAATTTATAGGATCTTTTTATTTCAGCTCATGAAACATAGGACCAACACTTTACATGTTGCGTTTATATTTTTGTTCTGTGTATTAGGGCTGGGAATTGCCAGGGACCTCACGATACGATATTGTCACGATACTTGGGGTGCCGATTTGCGAGTCTCAGGATGATGTATTGCGATTCGATGTTCCAAACATATTGCTCACTTTATGTTTGCTGCAGAGAGACAAGAGAGGCATTAGAGAGTTTTGATCAGTCATGGATATAAAAGGCCTGAAAACAAATTGGCTCCCTATTTAATAAGGAGATGGAGAACAAGCTATGAAAGAAAAATACTGGAGATTTGGTGCACGTACAACCAACTACAGCAAAAAATAATATTGCGATATTTTGAAAATGTATACGATAATCATTAAAAATAATATCCCGATATGTAACTGTCTATATATTTTTTTTCTCCTTCATCACTAGTAAATAGCCAAGAAACACGAGGACAAAGTCTCACTTTAGTAGACTTTAGTTTTAAGTAAATGTAACATACTTTTTATGCTCTGTGCTTCTAAGAAATAATATTTCACTTAGCACTTCACTCTGTACGCACAGCCCCCCAGCCAGGCAGCCTACCAGCCAGGCAGCCCCCCAGCCAGGCAGCCAGGCAGCCCCCCAGCCAGGCAGCCCCCCAGCCAGGCAGCCCCCCAGCCAGGCAGCCTCCCAGCCAGGCAGCCCCCCAGCCAGGCAGCCCCCCAGCCAGGCAGCCTCCCAGCCAGGCAGCCCCCCAGCCAGGCAGCCCCCCAGCCAGGCAGCCCCCCAGCCAGGCAGCCCCCCAGCCAGGCAGCCTCCCAGCCAGGCAGCCCCCCAGCCAGGCAGCCCCCCAGCCAGGCAGCCTCCCAGCCCCCCAGCCAGGCAGCCCCCCAGCCAGGCAGCCCCCCAGCCAGGCAGCCCCCCAGCCAGGCAGTGTTGCTGAGCGTGTTGGGAAATGGGATTCGTAGTCCTATGGAACAAAAGGGCAGAATTACTTAAACAGCTACTGCAGCATTTATTTTGCTATAAATGTGATCGTACTTGACTTTTTATTCACAATGTAAGTGAAATGCTCCCACTGGAGCCCTGGCCATCCGCCAACGTGGCTGGTGAAATAGACATCTTACCCAACAATGCCCCTCTCTCTCTCTCTCTCTCTCTCTTCTCCCTCTCTCTCATTTTCTGATCTCCCTTTCTCTCATTTTCTGATCTCCCTTTCTCTCAATTGCCTTCCTTCTCTCCTCCTCTCAATTCCCTTCTTTCTCTCTCCCTCATTGAATTGCCATATGATAATCAGTGTAAAACAGATCAAACCAGAGCTGTTTTAAAACCAAGATATCCATTTAAAGATGGCCTACTACTGTCAAATGGTCAAACCCAAGATGTTGTAAACCTAAAGATGTCCTATTCTATTCCCCCTCAGGTTCAGCAGGGCAGGACAGGGAATGAGAAGGAAGTGGGTTTACCCATCCACACGTCCAAACCTGACTTCCCCTCTCCAGCCAGCCTCTACAAGTCATCCATGAACATGAACACTAACAGGTAAGAGCTGCACACAGGCCATCAGATGAAGAACAGTAAGGTTATCCTAGGACCGGTACAGACGGTAAGGTTATCCTAGGACCGGTACAGACGGTAAGGTTATCCTAGGACCGGTACAGACAGACGGTAAGGTTATCCTAGGACTGGTACAGACGGTAAGGTTATCCTAGGACTGGTACAGACGGTAAGGTTATCCTAGGACCGGTACAGACAGACGGTAAGGTTATCCTAGGACTGATACAGACGGACGGTAAGGTTATCCTAGGACGGTACAGACGGTAAGGTTATCCTAGGACGGTACAGACGGTAAGGTTATCCTAGGACCGGTACAGACGGTAAGGTTATCCTAGGACCGGTACAGACGGTAAGGTTATCCTAGGACGGTACAGACGGTAAGGTTATCCTAGGACGGTACAGACGGTAAGGTTATCCTAGGACCGGTACAGACGGTAAGGTTATCCTAGGACCGGTACAGACAGACGGTAAGGTTATCCTAGGACCGGTACAGACAGGCGGTAAGGTTATCCTAGGACCGGTATAGACAGGCGGTAAGGTTATCCTAGGACTGGTACGGATGGTAAGGTTATCCTAGGACCGGTACAGACGGTAAGGTTATCCTAGGACCGGTACAGACGGTAAGGTTATCCTAGGACCGGTACAGACGGTAAGGTTATCCTAGGACCGGTACAGACAGACGGTAAGGTTATCCTAGGACCGGTACAGACAGACGGTAAGGTTATCCTAGGACCGGTATAGACGGTAAGGTTATCCTAGGACCGGTACAGACGGTAAGGTTATCCTAGGACCGGTACAGACAGACGGTAAGGTTATCCTAGGACCGGTACAGACGGTAAGGTTATCCTAGGACCGGTACAGACAGACGGTAAGGTTATCCTAGGACCGGTACAGACAGACGGTAAGGTTATCCTAGGACCGGTACAGACGGTAAGGTTATCCTAGGACCGGTACAGATGGTAGGGTTATCCTAGGACCGGTACAGACAGACGGTAAGGTTATCCTAGGACCGGTACAGACAGACGGTAAGGTTATCCTAGGACCGGTACAGACGGTAAGGTTATCCTAGGACCGGTACAGATTATCCTAGGACCGGTACAGACGGTAAGGTTATCCTAGGACCGGTACAGACGGTAAGGTTATCCTAGGACCGGTACAGACAGACGGTAAGGTTATCCTAGGACCGGTACAGACGGTAAGGTTATCCTAGGACCGGTACAGACAGACGGTAAGGTTATCCTAGGACCGGTACAGACAGACGGTAAGGTTATCCTAGGACCGGTACAGACGGTAAGGTTATCCTAGGACCGGTACAGACGGTAAGGTTATCCTAGGACCGGTACAGACGGTAAGGTTATCCTAGGACCGGTACAGACGGTAAGGTTATCCTAGGACGGTACAGACGGTAAGGTTATCCTAGGACCGGTACAGACGGTAAGGTTATCCTAGGACCGGTACAGACGGTAAGGTTATCCTAGGACCGGTACAGACGGACGGTAAGGTTATCCTAGGACCGGTACAGACGGACGGTAAGGTTATCCTAGGACCGGTACAGACAGACGGTAAGGTTATCCTAGGACCGGTACAGACAGACGGTAAGGTTATCCTAGGACCGGTACAGACAGACGGTAAGGTTATCCTAGGACCGGTACAGACAGACGGTAAGGTTATCCAAGGACCGGTACAGACAGACGGTAAGGTTATCCTAGGACCGGTACAGACAGACGGTAAGGTTATCCTAGGACCGGTACAGACAGACGGTAAGGTTATCCTAGGACCGGTACAGACAGACGGTAAGGTTATCCTAGGACCGGTACAGACAGACGGTAAGGTTATCCTAGGACCGGTACAGACAGACGGTAAGGTTATCCTAGGACCGGTAAAGAGACAGTAACACATGAGAGAGAGAGAGTCTTGTGTATTATCTCTGGTAGAGGATTTGGCAAAACACAGTCTGGCAGTGGACACATGGACAGAAACAGGCTTCCTTAATGTCTTCTCACTGTACACATGAATGACTTCCATTGAGTGTGTGTGAGGGATGGTGTAACTGTTTCCTTTACCCATCCTCCTCTCCTTCCTCCTCCTCCTCCCCTCCGATGGTAGGATCTCCCCCCCTCAGTGGACTGCTCCCCCCGTTCAGGACATGTCCTACTATACGTAAGTGGGATGGGGCTTTGTTCACATAAGACAAATGATACGTCCATGTACAGTATTTTTCAGATGTATTCATTTTTCCGAGTTCCCCCGTTCAGTCAGTAAAACTAGTAACAAAACGTCATAGTCGCATCACGTCGTTAGGGGCACAAAAACGTGGTAGCCTACGATTGTCACCACTGCAACGTTAAGTTTAACGGGCTTCATCACCATGGCAACATACACTTTGCCGTATTAGTTTCAATGAACACATTTCAATGCAACAGATGTATGCACATTGACTCATCTAAATAGGTGTGTACTAGTGTGTGTGTGTGTGTGTGTGTGTGTGTGTGTGTGGGAACGGTGATATAACCATTTTATAGACCTGTAATAACAGATTCTACATCATGTGTACTAGTAATGCTGTGTGTTGTCCTTTCTGACATGAGTGTCCTGTCACTGATCTGTGGTGTGGTGGTTAGGTACTGATCTGTGTGTGGTGTGGTGGTTAGGTACTGATCTGTGGTGTGGTGGTTAGGTACTGATCTGTGGTGTGGTGGTTAGGTACTGATCTGTGGTGTGGTGGTTAGGTACTGATCTGGGGTGTGGTGGTTAGGTACTGATCTGGGGTGTGGTGGTTAGGTACTGATCTGGGGTGTGGTGGTTAGGTACTGATCTGTGGTGTGGTGGTTAGGTACTGATCTGTGTGTGGTGTGGTGGTTAGGTACTGATCTGTGTGTGGTGTGGTGGTTAGGTACTGATCTGTGGTGTGGTGGTTAGGTACTGATCTGTGTGTGGTGGTTAGGTACTGATCTGTGGTGTGGTGGTTAGGTACTGATCTGTGTGTGGTGGTTAGGTACTGATCTGTGTGTGGTGGTTAGGTCCTGATCTGTGGTGTGGTGGTTAGGTACTGATCTGTGTGTGGTGTGGTGGTTAGGTACTGATCTGTGTGTGGTGGCTAGGTACTGATCTGTGTGTGGTGTGGTGGTTAGGTACTGATCTGTGGTGTGGTGGTTAGGTACTGATCTGTGTGTGGTGGTTAGGTACTGATCTGTGGTGTGGTGGTTAGGTACTGATCTGTGTGTGGTGTGGTGGTTAGGTACTGATCTGTGGTGTGGTGGTTAGGTACTGATCTGTGTGTGGTGGTTAGGTACTGATCTGTGGTGTGGTGGTTAGGTACTGATCTGTGTGTGGTGTGGTGGTTAGGTACTGATCTGTGTGTGGTGTGGTGGTTAGGTACTGATCTGTGTGTGGTGTGGTGGTTAGGTACTGATCTGTGTGTGGTGTGGTGGTTAGGTACTGATCTGTGTGTGGTGTGGTGGTCAGGTACTGATCTGTGTGTGGTGTGGTGGTTAGGTACTGATCTGTGTGTGGTGTGGTGGTTAGGTACTGATCTGTGTGTGGTGTGGTGGTTAGGTACTGATCTGTGTGTGGTGTGGTGGTTAGGTACTGATATGTGTGTGGTGTGGTGGTTAGGTACTGATCTGTGTGTGGTGTGGTGGTTAGGTACTGATCTGTGTGTGGTGTGGTGGTTAGGTACTGATCTGTGTGTGGTGTGGTGGTTAGGTACTGATCTGTGTGTGGTGTGGCGGTTAGGTACTGATCTGTGTGCGGTGTGGTGGTTAGGTACTGATCTGTGTGTGGTGCGGTGGTTAGGTACTGATCTGTGTGTGGTGCGGTGGTTAGGTACTGATCTGTGTGTGGTGCGGTGGTTAGGTACTGATCTGGGTGTGGTGGTTAGGTACTGATCTGTGTGTGGTGTGGTGGTTAGGTACTGATCTGTGTGTGGTGTGGTGGTTAGGTACTGATCTGTGTGTGGTGTGGTGGTTAGGTACTGATCTGTGTGTGGTGTGGTGGTTAGGTACTGATCTGTGTGTGGTGTGGTGGTTAGGTACTGGTGGTGTGCTGGTTAGGTACTGATCTGTGGTGTGGTGTGGTGGTTAGGTACTGATCTGTGTGTGATGTGGTGGTTAGGTACTGATCTGTGGTGTGCTGGTTAGGTACTGATCTGTGTGTGGTGTGCTGGTTAGGTACTGATCTGTGTGTGGTGTGGTGGTTAGGTACTGATCTGTGGTGTGGTGGTTAGGTAGTGATCTGTGTGTGGTGTGCTGGTTAGGTACTGATCTGTGTGTGGTGTGCTGGTTAGGTACTGATCTGTGGTGTGCTGGTTAGGTACTGATCTGTGGTGTGCTGGTTAGGTACTGATCTGTGGTGTGCTGGTTAGGTACTGATCTGTGGTGTGCTGGTTAGGTACTGATCTGTGGTGTGCTGGTTAGGTACTGATCTGTGTGTGGGGTGCTGGTTAGGTAGTGATCTGTGTGTGGTGTGCTGGTTAGGTAGTGATCTGTGTGTGGGGTGCTGGTTAGGTAGTGATCTGTGTGTGGTGTGCTGGTTAGGTAGTGATCTGTGTGTGGTGTGGTGGTTAGGTAGTGATCTGGTCATGTGGCTGTGTATTGTATTGTAATTGGTAGCGGGTATAGACTGTAGACTGAGCTTTAATGACTGTGAGTAGGTGGCA